>NW_023994378.1:47500-102500 GCF_015586225.1 Lucilia sericata | reverse complement strand
GCAATAGTCTAGTCTATAGTTTAGTCTATAATCTGGTCTGTAGTCTACATTATACACCTGTCTGTAGTCTAGTTTATAGTCTAGTCTACAGTTTAGTCTCTAGTCTGGTCTATAGTCTTGTCTATAGTCAAGTATGTAGTCTAGTCAATAGTCTTCACTATAGTCCAGTTTATAGTCTAGTCTAGTATATAGTCTAGTCTATAGTCCAGTATATAGTCTAGTCTATACTCAAGTCTATAGTCTTGTCTCTAGTCTAGCCTATAATATAAAGTCTAGTCTATAGTCTTGTCTTTAGTCTAGTTTACAGTCTAGTCTATAGTCTAGTCTATATTCTATTCAATAGTTAGGTCTATAGTGTAAAGTCTAGTGTATAGTCTTGTCTATAGCCTAGTTTATAGTCTAGTCTATAGTCTACTCTATAGTCAGGTCTATATTCTAGTCTATAGTCTAAGCAATAGTCTAGTCTATAGTTTAGTCTATAATCTGGTCTGTAGTCTACATTATAGACCTGTCTATAGTCTAGTCTATAGTTTAGTCTCTAGTCTGGCCTATTGGCCAGTCTGTAGTCTAATTTTTATATATGTTCTCTACCCATTATTTAATCGAATATTTAGTTCATTATCATATTTAATTAACCCTATTTTTTGAAAAAAATTCATTAAATATTCATACATAGTATAATTTTGTTTTTTTTTTGCCTTTCTTTCCAACCGGCTTTTTATAAATTAAATTTTATTTCTCTATACTCTACTTCCACTTTTATGAGTTTTATAATGTTATAAAAAAAATAATTTTTGTTTAAATTTAATCGCTTTATAGATAAAAACAATTTCTAATGATAACATATACTGTAGGTTTGTGTGTTATTTAGTTATTCGGAAAGGTCTGTTCATACACTTATTATTTGCTTTTTTTATATCTACGTACTTTCTCAGTTATTTGCCTTAATTTTTGGTTATGTATGAGTAGGTACCTGCAGTTATTTACTAATGTTTTTATATCAACAATTGTTTTTTTTTGTAACAAATTTTCGTTTTGTATTTTCGAGTTTTAAGTATTAGTAAGTCGCCGTGTTCGGTTGTGGTGTTTTTAATTCTAGACAAATATCGAAACTCGATTGAGAAGCTCTCTTTACTAGTAATAATATAAATAAATGTATGTTGTGTTTAAAAATTATTATTATTTAAATCATTAAAAACTTTTAACAAATTTGAATTGGAAATTATGTAGTTGGAATTCTAGAGTAACTTTACGCTTAATAATAGGCCTGTTATTATAAACTTTTTTAAATTGTTTTAAATATTATTGTTTGTGATTAAATACATGTTTTGTTACGGTTGTATGATAAATATTTGATAAACTTTTAATAAACGTTACAGTTCCAAAGTTATTGATTAATTTTTTTTATTTTGTTTCTTCTTACAAGTGTTATTTGTGTTGGTGATTTAGTAAAGTGCAAAGCTATTGCTTAGGCGGATAATAAAGCTGTGAATCTTTGGACAAATTTCATGTTTATATCTCCCAATATCCAGATTATAAATTAAGAATACTATAGACTAAACTATAGTCCAGACTATAGACTAGATTATAGCGCAGTCTATAGACTAGGTTATAGTCCAGACTATAGACTAGAATGTATTCCAGAGTATAGACTATTGCCCAGACTATAGACTAGACTATAGCCCAGACTCTAGACTATAGCCCAGTCTATAGACTAGACTATTGCAAAGACTATAGAATAGATTATAGTCCAGACTATAGACTAGAATATAGTCCAGTCTATAGACTAGACTATTGCAAAGACTATAGAATAGATTATAGTCCAGACTATAGACTAGAATATAGTCCAGATTATAGACTAGAATATAGTCCAGACTATAGACTAGAATATAGTCCAGATTATAGACTAGAATATAGTCCAGACTATAGACTAGACTATAGACAAGACTATAGATTAGGCTATAGTCTAGACTATAGACTAAACTATAGTCTAGACTATAGACTAAACTATAGTCTGGACTATAGACTAGACTATAGTCCAGACTATAGACTAGACTATAGTCCAGACTATAGACTAGACTATAGTCCAGACTATAGACTAAACTATAGTCCAGACTATAGACTAGACTATAGTCCAGACTATAGACTTGACTATAGTCCAGACTATAGACTAGACTATAGTCCAGACTATAGACTAGACTATAGTCCAGACTATAGACTAGACTATAGTCCAGACTATAGACTAGACTATAGTCCAGACTATAAACTAGACTATAGTCCAGACTATAGACTAGACTATAGTCCAGACTATAGACTAGACTATAGTCCAGACTATAGACTAGACTATAGTCCATACTATAGACTAGACTATAGTCCATACTATAGACTAGACTATAGTCCAGAATATAGACTAGACTATAGTCCATACTATAGACTAGACTATAGTCCAGACTATAGACTAGACTATAGTCCAGACTATAGATTAGACTATAGTCCAGACTATAGACTAGACTATAGTCCAGACTATAGACTAGACTATAGTCCAGACTATTGACTAGACTAGTCCAGACAATAGACTAGACTATAGTCCATACTATAGACTAGACTATAGTCCATACTATAGACTAGACTATAGTCCAGACTATAGACTAGACTATAGTCCAGACTATAGACTAGACTATAGTCCAGACTATAGACTAGACTATAGTCCAGACTGTAGACTAGACTATAGTCCAGACTATAGACTAGACTATAGTCCAGACTATAGACAAGACTATAGTCCAGACTATAGACTAGACAATAGACTTGACTGTAGAATATAGTCTGGACTAAACTATAGTCCAGATTATTGATTAGACTATAGATTAAACTATATTCCAGACTATAGCTCAAAGTGTAGACTGAACAATAGACTAGAATGTAGACTAGACTTTAGACTAGAGTATAAACTATAGTCCAGCCTCTAGCCTATAGATTATACAATAGACTAGACTGTAGACCAGTCTATTGATTAAACTATAGTCCAGACAATGGACTATTCCAAAGTCCAGACTATAGACTCGACTGTAGAGTAGACTATAAACTAGACTGTAGACAAGACTACTTTAGAACAGAACAGAACTTAACTATAGTCCTGACTATAAACACGACTGTTGACTACACTATAGTCCAAGTTATAGACTAGACTATAGACAAGTCTATAAACCAGACATTAGTTCAAACAGAACTGAATTTCAGAATTGCTTTCGTTGTAGCGATAGTAGTAAACCGCGTACACTGATTACAAACAAATATAATTTCTTATCATATTTTAAGTTTTTCCACTTATCTATGATAATTATAATATTAATACAATATCAATTAGATTACAAATTTAATTGATAACAGATTACTTCGAAATGTCATTGCTAAACAAAAAAGTTTAAAAGAACTAGTTCCAGAAAAAACACTTAAATGAATTGGAAATTATATATCCTTCTACCGGTAAAAATAGCGAATTTTGAAAATGTATTGACAATAATACCTTTCACTATAAGTTTCTTAATATACAACTTTTATCTAAAAGCTTTTCTTCCTTTTTCCCATACAACTTTTTCATAAACCGCTTTTCACTGAAAACTTTTATCATAAAACATCTTTTTCCGAAAGAGCTTCCTTTGTATGAAAAGCTTTCATCAAATATAAAACTTTTTTCCATAAAAAAAGTTCCTTATGCACATAAAGCTTTTTTTAGTAAAAGCTTTACATAAAAAGCTTTTTTCACTTATATCAAATGTAAAACTTTTTCGAATAAAAGCTCTTTAAACCTCTATTATTAAAATATAATAAATTTTATAAAACATACTAAATTTTAACATTTCCTTCATTTTCTTACAGATCAAAACAAACATAAAAAAATGAGTAACGAAGCAGAAGATCAACCACAAAACTCAACAAACTCATCAACGACACCACCACCACCCCAACCATCAGCCAATGTACCCGCCAAAATGATTGAACACTTTAAGGCCAACAAAGTTGATGGTGCCATGTGGTTTTTGCGTTTATTGGGCATTGTTTTTGCCATGGGCTATGTCTTGCCCATATTTGGCAATCAACAGAGCGCCTTCAATAAAGTTTTACTCTCAAATGCTGCCGTTTCGGCATTACGTTTACATCAACGTTTACCCTCCTTTACATTCTCACGTGAATTTTTAGCACGTTTGTTTGTTGAGGATTCATGTCATTATCTCATGTATTCATTGATATTCTTTAATGTACAACCAACACTATTGATACTAGTGCCAATAGTATTGTTTGCTGTATTACATGCCTCCAGTTATTCATTGAAATTGTTGGATGTAAGTGTTTTCTCGAAAAGAAACAGTTTATAAGAAGTTAATGTGTATTTTGTTTTAGATTATTGGCCAAAACTCCTGGTGGGGAGCACGTTTCTTAATCTCCTTGGTGGAATTTCAGGCAGCTAATATTTTGAAAGCCGCTTCTTTCTCCGAAATCTTTATTATGCCCTTGGCTGTTGTCTTGACTTTTATGTAAGTTTTTGTCTTTTTATTTTAATTTAGTTTAAACTAATGGTTGTTTTTTCTTTTATTCTTATAACAGGGGCAGAGCTGGCCTTATGACTCCCATTGTCTACTATCACTTCTTGGTTATGCGTTACAGTTCTCGCCGCAATCCCTATACCCGTAACGCCTTTGCTGAATTACGTATGACTGCCGAAAGTCTAGCTGCTCGCTCTCCTCCCGTTGTGGGGAAAGTAGTACGCGGTGGCATTGCCTTTGTCAATCGCTTAGCTCCCGCACCCCAACCTGCCCCAGCGCAATAATTCTAATTCATTTATTATATATTTTTATACATCCCTTTATGTGCAACATATGTATTTTAGGAATATGTATTATTCATTATTTGCGTTTAATCGTTGATGAACAAGTTTTTATTTTTTTAATCATTGAATAATAATTTTAATATCATCTGATCAGTACTTCCTTTTCTTAAAATATTTCACACTATTTATGGTTGTTTCTCTTAACTTATTCCTTTTTCATAAATTTATATTACGGTTTCTTTGAAATAAATCTTAAAAATGTGTATTTAATTATAAATGAATGAATTGTTTTTTGTTAAAAACTTCTTTCTGGCAGCGTTGAAAGTCATTTTGTTGTAAAATTATTATAATTATGTATTTTTGAAAGGTATTATAATTCTTATTTTCATTATTACTTAATAATTACATTTAGTTAACAAGTAATTGTATTGAATTTTAATTGAAATTTAAACGAAAGCTAAATAAGAATTAATAATAAATTATTGACTTTATTTCGAAATAAAATTTTGTCGTGGGAACAGTTTAAAACTTAAAAAAAACTACACTAATTGAGTTTTATTTAATTGGACTTTTTTTATTACAAAATTCTAAATTATTATGTTTAACTTTTAGCAAAGTTAACAGAGATAAAAAGTTATAACTGAAACCTTTAATGTTTCGTTATTTTAAATACTTTCGCAAATTCGTTTCTGTTTAAAGCTGGACATCATTACCTCATTGTAAAAAGGATACTTTAGTTAGCAAATGATATCCTCTAATAATAGGATTCATTCTTTCTCAGCAGTGCTTATAATTTATTGAAAACAAATATTAATAGCCGCTTATTTTAGTTTGAAATTTATTTTAAAACACTTCTTCGCATCAATTCCTTAAAACACTTTACACTTCTCTGGTGATATGATAGATTCATAAAATACTTTCTTTTTTATTACTATGTTTTTTTTTTTAAATATATTGTCTCTTATTAAACGCTGCTCCCACTAATTAAGCATAATTTGCCGAACGACATGCATTCCAGGTTCTTTCCATTTCAACACTATCGTCAAATTCATGTGAAGCTATAACAAAACGATAACTATCGGGACCGCTAAAACGGGGACGATGAAAATGAAAGTTACCACAGTGGGTCAAACTAATGCCGGCCTTAAGAGCCACCAAACCCAAATAGATATCATCGAAACGAAAATGTTTTGTATATTGACTCACATAGTAGAGATCAATGGCAGCAGCACGGGATAAAATAAAAGCTCCCGCCGTTACATAAGGAGGCCACTTATTAAAAGGATACTCTTTGAGAGTAACATGCCATTTACTAAATTTGTGACGTAATGGTCGTGTCTGAAACACAAATCCTCCAAAAAGTCTTTCATGTTGAACTTTCGCCTTATGCTCCCACATGCTATTAAGGGAAACAGCATTCTCTGGATAGAGAGTAGGGTGGGCTATGAAACGTAAAACATTCTTCATTGATACATAATAGTCGTCATCGACAAACATATAGTATTGGGCCTTTTGGCAGTGTTCCACCACCCACTTGAGACCCATCATAGTCTTAATGGTATTATTAAAATAAGCATCTATAAAATCTGATTGTACTATATCGCCATACTGTCGAGCCTCCGAGTCTGCAATATCCATCAAGGAACTGCTTGTACTGGCACCCAACAGAAATACTCTTCTTACATGAACATCGGAAAAACGTTGTTCATAACCCCAGGTACGTCTAATGGCATCGCGTCTCTTTGCATTGGGCAATGCTGATTTTATCAGTAATGTCAGTTGTGGTTTCTCCGCCTTGACCAAATCACAACGTCGTTGATGTAAATATGTATAATTATAAAAATTTATAGGCTTTGGCACAATTTCACCGTCTTCTAGGTGTGTTCGCTTATTCCGCATAGCTTGGGCATATTTTAAAACATCTCCCTCCATAGGATAGTGGAAGTATTTATCATATTGCAATTCGAAAAGGTGTGTGAAAACACCCAGGAAATCGAGTAGAAATATACCTCCTATGACGGCAGCATATTTGTAAATGCGTTTATTTTTGGTTTTCATGTCTTTTTTAAACTCTTAACTTTTATTTATTAATTAAATTAATTTTTCGCAACATCACTAAACAGAAACAAATACTGCACCCACAACACTGCACAATGAAAACAAAATAAAAAAAAATGCCTCCCACAGCTGTCAAAACAGCTGATTGCTGTAATAACATAGGCTGACTCGTGATTCTTTAGTTTTAACAACAGGGTGATTTAGCATATTGACTTAGAGTTGTTATTTTATATTTGTAATTTGAATTTTTAAATGTTTTGCAGATTTTATATTAAAACGCAATTACAAATGAAGAAAACTTATAACTGAACAAGATCTAAATTAGAGATGAACAAGAATTCAGCTAGAACTAAATTAAAACTGAATTAGAACTGAACTAGAACTGAATTAGAACAAAACTAGAATTGAACTGGAACTAAATTAGAACTAGAACTGTACTAGAACTGAACTAGAACTGAATTTGAACAAAACTAGAACTAAACTAGAATTGAACTGGAACTAAAATAGAACTAGAACTGTACTAGAACTGAACTAGAACTGAACTAGAACTGAACTAGAACTGAACTAGAACTAGAACTGAACTAGAACTGAACTAGAACTGAACTAGAACTGAACTAGAACTGAACTAGAACTGAACTAGAACTGAACTAGAACTGAACTAGAACTGAACTAGAACTGAACTAGAACTGAACTAGAACTGAACTAGAACTGAACTAGAACTGAACTAGAACTGAACTAGAACTGAACTAGAACTGAACTAGAACTGAACTAGAACTGAACTAGAACTGAACTAGAACTGAACTAGAACTGAACTAGAACTGAACTAGAACTGAACTAGAACTGAACTAGAACTGAACTAGAACTGAACTAGAACTGAACTGAACTAGAACTGAACTAGAACTGAACTAGAACTGAACTAGAACTGAACTAGAACTGAACTAGAACTGAACTAGAACTGAACTAGAACTGAACTAGAACTGAACTGAGAATGTATTAGGTAAACGCTTTGAAAAATAATGAGGTTACTTTTTTGAACTATAGTAACAGCGCCAGCAATATCTTCCTTAATCACATCCAAAGGCTTTAAGGTTCTAGTAAGGCAAATACATAATAAAAACTTTTTTTACTTTCATCTTAGTTTTGTGCATACATATCGATTACACTCCAAATCATTAAAATATGTCTGTCATCAGCCACAACAACTCCCACCCAAATCACAATTCTAAGAAAAAAATTAAGAAAAACATGGTGGTGGAAAATCCTATAGAATGGCACAGTAGCAATGAACTGAAAATTATATTAAAAGCTTTTTTCTTCTGCTGCTGTTACTTTTCATACCAAAGAAAATTTTCCAACGAAATACGGAACTGTGTCAGTGTCAATGACCGTTACAAAATGTTCGAAAAATGAACACATTAGTGAAATGGAGAAAAAACACCAACAAAATGACTTCTACATGGCGAATACGAAAAAAATAAATATAAAAAAAAAAACACTTTTCATTAAGAAATATGAAACGAAAACTGAAATAATGCACAATTAATATTAAATGGGAATAATTTATTAATAATAAAAAAAATAAGAACCCCAAAAAAAACACAAACAAAAATATATAATAAAATAAAACTAATGATTTCATAAAATAACAATGAGCTGTATAATATTGTATTACAAAATATGAATAATAATGAAAATAAATAAAAAATCTGTAAAAAATCTAAAATAAGAAATAAAAAAACTTTTTCAAAGTTTAATGAACTTTTGTTATAAATTGAAAACTACTCTATAAAACGAAAGTGTTTTATTTATAGGGGAAGTGGATGGAATAAGTATTTTCAATTATCATGGAAAATATTTTGATTTATTTGGGTTCTCATTTAAAGTAGATTTCAAGTATTTGAAAAAAATTAGAAAAGATATCAATTAGCGAGTTATTTTTTGGTTTTTTGTTTAACACTTATGGGAAAAAACAAAATGTTCATTAATTAGTTTTATTATTCTAAGCAGTTTATTTCTAGTTCAGTTCTAGTTTAGTTCTAACTCAGTTCTAGTTCATTTCTAGTTCAGTTCTAGTTCAGTTCTAGTTCAGTTCTAGTTCAGTTCTAGTTCAGTTCTAGTTCAGTTCTAGTTCAGTTCTAGTTCAGTTCTAGTTCAGTTCTAGTTCAGTTCTAGTTCAGTTCTAGTTCAGTTCTAGTTCAGTTCTAGTTCAGTTCTAGTTCAGTTCTAGTTCAGTTCTAGTTCAGTTCTAGTTCAGTTCTAGTTCAGTTCTAGTTCAGTTCTAGTTCAGTTCTAGTTCAGTTCTAGTTCAGTCTAGTTCAGTTCTAGTTCAGTTGTAGTTCTAGTTCAGTTGTAGTTCTAGTTCAGTTGCAGTTCTAGTTCAGTTGTAGTTCTAGTTCAGTTGTAGTTCTAGTTCAGTTGTAGTTCAGTTCTAGTTCTAGTTCAGTTCTAGTTCAGTTCTAGTTCAGTTCTAGTTCAGTTCTAGTTCAGTTCTAGTTCAGTTCTAGTTCAGTTCTAGTTCAGTTCTAGTTCAGTTCTAGTTCAGTTCTAGTTCAGTTCTAGTTCAGTTCTAGTTCATCAGTTCTAGTTCAGTTCTAGTTCAGTTCTAGTTCACTTCTAGTTCAGCTTCTAGTTCTAGGTTCAGTTCTAGTTCAGTTCTAGTTCAGTCTAGTTCGAGTTCTAGTCAGTTCTAGTTCAGTTCTAGTTCAGTTCTAGTTCAGTTCTAGTTCAGTTCTAGTTCAGTTCTAGTTCAAGTTCTAGTTCAGTTCTAGTTCAGTTCTAGTTCACGGTTCTAGTTCAGTTCTAGTTCAGTTCTAGTTCAGTTTCTAGATTCAGTTCTAGTTCAGTTCTAGTTCAGTTCTAGTTCAGTTCTATTCAGTTCTAGTTCAGTTCTAGTTCAGTTTCTAGTTCAGTTCTAGTTCAGTTCTAGTTCAGTTCTAGTTCAGTTTTAGTTCAGTTCTAGTTCAGTTCTAGTTCAGTTCTAGTTCAGTTCTAGTCATTCTAGTTCAGTTCGATAGTTCAGTTCTAGTTCAGTTATAGTTCAGTTCTAGTTCAGTTCTAGTTCAGTTCTCGTTCAGTTCTAGTTCAGTTCTGTTCAGTAGTTCAGTTCTAGTTCAGTTCTAGTTCAGTTCTAGTTCAGTTCTAGTTCAGTTCTAGTTCAGTTCTAGTTCAGTTCTAGTTCAGTTCTAGTTCAGTTTCTAGTTCAGTCTAGTTCAGTTCTAGTTCAGTTCTAGTTCAGTTCTAGTTCAGTTTCTAGTTCAATTCTAGTTCAGTTCTAGTCAGTTCTAGTCAGTTCTAGTTCAGTTCTAGTTCAGTTCTAGTTCAGTTCTAGTTCAGTCTAGTTCAGTTCTAGTTCAGTTCTAGTTCAGTTCTAGTTCAGTTCTAGTTCAGTTCTAGTTCAGTTCTAGTTCAGTTCTAGTTCAGTTCTAGTTCAGTTCTAGTTCAGTTCTAGTTCAGTTCTAGTCTAGTTCAGTTCTAGCCTAGTTCAGTTTCTAGTCAGTTCTAGTTCAGTTCTAGTTCAGTTCTAGTTCAGTTCTAGTTCAGTTCTAGTTCAGTTCTAGTCAGTTCTAGTTCAGTTCTAGTTCAGTTCTAGTTCAGTTCTAGTTTCAGTTCTAGTAGTTCTAGTTCAGTTGTAGTTCTAGTTCAGTTGCAGTTCTAGTTCAGTTGTAGTTCTAGTTCAGTTGTAGTTCTAGTTCAGTTGTAGTTCAGTTCTAGTTCAGTTAGTTCTAGTTCAGTTCTAGTTCAGTTCTAGTTCAGTTCTAGTTCAGTTCTAGTTCAGTTCTAGTTCAGTTCTAGTTCAGTTCTAGTTCAGTTCTAGTTCAGTTCTAGTTCAGTTCTAGTTCAGTTCTAGTTCAGTTCTAGTTCAGTTCTAGTTCAGTTCTAGTTCAGTTCTAGTTCAGTTCTAGTTCAGTTCTAGTTCAGTTCTAGTTCAGTTCTAGTTCACTTCTAGTTCAGTTCTAGTTCAGTTCTAGTTCAGTTCTAGTTCTAGTTCAGTTCTAGTTCAGTTCTAGTTCAGTTCTAGTTCTAGTTCAGTTCTAGTTCAGTTCTAGTTCAGTTCTAGTTCAGTTCTAGTTCAGTTCTAGTTCAGTTCTAGTTCAGTTCAGTTCTAGTTCAGTTCTAGTTCAGTTCTAGTTCAGTTCTAGTTCAGTTCTAGTTCAGTTCTAGTTCAGTTCTAGTTCAGTTCTAGTTCAGTTCTAGTTCAGTTCTAGTCAGTTCTAGTTCAGTTCTAGTTCAGTTCTAGTTCAGTTCTAGTTCAGTTCTAGTTTCAGTTCTAGTTCAGTTCTAGTTCAGTTCTAGTTCAGTTCTAGTTCAGTTAGTCAGTTCTAGTTCAGTTCTAGTTCAGTTCTAGTTCAGTTCTAGTTCAGTTCTAGTTCAGTTCTAGTTCAGTTCTAGTTCAGTTCTAGTTCAGTTCTAGTTCGTTCTAGTTCAGTTCTAGTTCAGTTCTAGTTCAGTTCTAGTTCAGTTCTAGTTCAGTTCTAGTTCAATTTCTAGTTCAGTTCTAGATCAGTTGTAGTTCTAGTTCAGTTCTAGTTCAGTTCTAGTTCAGTTCTAGTTCAGTTCTAGTTCAGTTTAGTTCAGTTCTAGTTCAGTTCTAGTTCAGTTTCTAGTTCAAGTTCTAGTTCAGTTCTAGTTCAGTTCTAGTTCAGTTCTAGTTCAGTTCTAGTCTAGTTCAGTTCTAGCCTAGTTCAGTTCTAGTCTAGTTCAGTTCTAGTTCAGTTCTAGTTCAGTTCTAGTTCAGTTCTAGTTCAGTTCTAGTTCAGTTCTAGTTCAGTTCTAGTTCAGTTCTAGTTCAGTTCTAGTTCAGTTCTAGTTCAGTTCTAGTTCAGTTCAAGTTCAGTTCTAGTTCAGTTCTAGTTCAGTTCTAGTTCAGTTCTAGTTCTGTTCTAGTTCAGTTCTAGTTCAGTTCTAGTTCAGTTCTAGTCCAGTTCTAGTTCAGTTCAAGTTCAGCTCTAGTTCAGTTCTAGTTCAGTTCTAGTTCTGTTCTAGTTCAGTTCTAGTTCAGTTCTAGTTCAGTTCTAGTTCAGTTCTAGTTCAGTTCTAGTTCACTTTCATTTCAGTTCTAGGCAATTTAATTGCTAATATAATACCTCGAAGTTAGAAGCATTTTACCTCCAAATTAATTGAGGAAATGTTATACAATAAGATGTCTTTAATGCCTTTATTGTTCTTTGTAAATATGTAATTCTTAAGTTTTACATGTAAATAATGTAGTACATTGATCCGAAACAAATAAAAAAACAAACAAAATTTTTTAATTTATTAACATCTTGTGCCCTGCCCTTTCTACATCTAACCGAATTGTTTATTACTCGTATTATTATGATAGTTTGTTATAGTTTCTTCTTTGACTTAGAAGCCACTTAATAAAACTCCGTATATTTTCATTTTCATTCAAACATTATCATAACATTTTAGTGGAAGACTTCCACCCACAGCAAACAGAAAAAGAAAATAAATGTGTAATACACTCAAAAAAATTATAAAGTTAGTTGAGGGCAAAATTCAAAAGCGTATTTTGAAAAATAAACTGTAACAAGATCTAAGATCCATATAATCAATAGGATCTTTTATCTGTAAAAATAGCGAGCTTTATCCTATTATTATTCTTAAGAACTTCGATCTCCAAGAATTTGATCATTTAATTTCTCTCAGTTTACTGTTTTACAAGTGCAAGTGGTGGGTGGTAGTTGTTTTTTCTTCTTTCTTTTGTTTTCTTCCTACACTACTGTGGGGTAGTTGGGCTGGAAAACTTAATTTTCATACATATTTCATGTTATTGGTCTGGCGGTGGTAATGAACGAAAAACATTTTTTTTATTTCATGTTGTTGTTGTGTTTTTCTTGACATGTTTCTTTTTTAGTTGTTGTTCTACAAGTAATTCCTTAAAATTTCCTAAGACTTTTTTGTTTTTGGAATTTAGACCAAAACCACCAAATAAATGCTTAATATGTATGAATGAAAGACTCGAGAATGAAGAAAAAGAGTTCAATGAACTTTAAAAGCTTTTTTACTTCATTCCAGCAAATATGTTGTAGTTGGTTGACGTTGTTGTCTTTCCTTTAAGTATTTATAGGGTTCGTATGGTGATGATGATGGTGGTGTTCAAGACTCACTTTCAATTCTTTTTCGTAATGGAAAAGGAATGAGGGAAAAATTGCTGAAATATAAGAAATATAAAAGAGTCAAAGCAAACAAAAAATATAAAAACAGAGAAGTTTATATTAAAAAAAATAAAAATTATGGTCATGATGAGTATGACTCTTGCAGAGGAAGGGAAAGAGCAGTGTAATGACACAAGTAGGCTGTAGGAATATTTAAACTTATAGCAAATTTTATGAAACATTTTTGATGAAAATGTCATAGTCTTCTTAGTGAGATTGATGGACATGTTGTAGAAGTAGGTATATATGGAAATTTCTTCATTACTTTAAGCATTAAGGGCACCTTGACGTTATGACATTTCAAATTTTGCTCATTTCAGAAAAAAATATTCGATAGTAATTGTCAATATTCCGAAAAACATATGACAATTTATCTCACAATTTATTTCATATTTCAGTGCTATATCGGGAATAATAATTATATTAAGAGTTACTGTATGGGATCATTGCGGTGATAGCCACTCTTCGGTACTTCACTTATAGTTCAGTTACAGTTCTATTCTAGTTCAGTTCTAGTTTTATTCTAGTTCACGTCCATTTCTGTTCTAGCTCAGTTCTATTTCACTTCTATTTCAGTTCTAGTTCAGATCTAGTTCAGTTCTAGTTCAGTTCTAGTTCAGTTCTAGTTCAGTTCTAGTTCAGTTCAGTTCTAGTTCAGTTCTAGTTCAGTTCTAGTTCAGTTCTAGTTCAGTTCTAGTTCAGTTCTAGTTCAGTTCTAGTTCAGTTCTAGTTCAGTTCTAGTTCAGTTCTAGTTCAGTTCTAGTTCAGTTCTAGTTCAGTTCTAGTTTTATTCTAGTTCACGTCCATTTCTGTTCTAGCTCAGTTCTATTTCACTTATTCAGTCTAGTTCAGATCTAGTTCAGTTCTAGTTCAGTTCTAGTTCAGTTCTAGTTCAGTTCTAGTCTAGTTCAGTTCTAGTTCAGTTCTAGTTCAGTTCTAGTTCAGTTCTAGTTCAGTTCTAGTTCAGTTCTAGTTCAGTTCTAGTTCAGTTCTAGTTCAGTTCTAGTTCAGTTCTAGTTCAGTTCTAGTTCAGTTCTAGTTCAGTTCTAGTTCAGTTCTAGTTCAGTTCTAGTTCAGTTCTAGTTCAGTTCTAGTTCAGTTCTAGTTCAGTTCTAGTTCAGTTCTAGTTCAGTTCTAGTTCAGTTCTAGTTCAGTTCTAGTTCAGTTCTAGTTCAGTTCTAGTTCTGTTCTGTTCTAGTTCTGTTCTAGTTCTGTTCCAGTTCTGTTCTAGTTCTGTTCTAGTTCTGTTCTAGTTCTGTTTTAGTTCTGTTCTAGTTCTGTTCTAGTTCTGTTCTAGTTCTGTTCTAGTTCTGTTTTAGTTCTGTTCTAGTTCTGTTCTAGTTCTGTTCTAGTTCTGTTCTAGTTCTGTTCTAGTTCTGTTCTAGGTCTGTTCTAGGTCTGTTCTAGGTCTGTTCTAGGTCTGTTCTAGTTCTGTTCTAGTTCTGTTCTAGTTTCTGTTCTATTTCTGTTCTATTTCTGTTCTAGTTCTGTTCTAGTTCTGTTCTAGTTCTGTTCTAGTTCTTCTAGTTCTGTTCTAGTTCTGTTCTAGTTCTGTTCTAGTTCTGTTCTAGTTCTGTTCTAGTTCTGTTCTAGTTCTGTTCTAGTTCTGTTCTAGTTCTGTTCTAGTTCTGTTCTAGTTCTGTTCTAATTCTGTTCTAGTTCTGTTCTAGTTTCTGTTCTAGTTCTGTTCTAGTTCTGTTCTAGTTCTGTTCTAGTTCTGTTCTAGTTCTGTTCTAGTTCTGTTCTAGTTCGGTTCTAGTTCTGTTCTAGTTCTGTTCTAGTTCTGTTCTAGTTCTGTTCTAGTTTTGTTCTAGTTCTGTTCTAGTTCTGTTCTAGTTCTGTTCTAGTTCTGTTCTAGTTCTGTTCTAGTTCTGTTCTAGTTCTGTTTTAGTTCTGTTCTAGTTCTGTTCTAGTTCTGTTCTAGTTCTGTTCTAGTTCTGTTCTAGTTCTGTTCTAGTTCTGTTCTAGTTCTGTTCTAGTTCTGTTCTAGTTCTGTTCTAGTTCTGTTCTAGTTCTGTTCTAGTTCTGTTTCTAGTTCTGTTCTTGTTCTGTTCTAGTTCTGTTCTAGTTCTGTTCTAGTTCTGTTCTAGTTCTGTTCTAGTTCTGTTCTAGTTCTGTTCTAGTTCTGTTCTAGTTCTGTTCTAGTTCTGTTCTAGTTCTGTTCTAGTTCTGTTCTAGATCTGTTCTAGTTCTGCTCTAGTTCTGTTCTAGTTCTGTTCTAGTTCTGTTCTAGTTCTGTTCTAGTTCTGTTCTAGTTCTGTTCTAGTTCTGTTCTAGTTCTGTTCTAGTTCAGTTCTAGTTCTGTTCTAGTTCTGTTCTAGTTCTGTTCTAGTTCTGTTCTAGTTCTGTTCTAGTTCTGTTCTAGTTCTGTTCTAGTTCTGTTCTAGTTCTGTTCTAGTTCTGTTCTAGTTCTGTTCTAGTTCTGTTCTAGTTCTGTTCTAGTTCTAGTTCTAGTTCAGTTCTAGTTCTGTTCTAGTTCTGTTCTAGTTCTGTTCTAGTTCTGTTCTAGTTCTGTTCTAGTTCTGTTCTAGTTCTGTTCTAGTTCTGTTCTAGTTCTGTTCTAGTTCTGTTCTAGTTCTGTTCTAGTTCTGTTCTAGTTCTGTTCTAGTTCTGTTCTAGTTCTGTTCTAGTTCTGTTCTAGTTCTGTTCTAGTTCTGTTCTAGTTCTGCTCTAGTCCTGTTCTAGTTCAGTTCTAGTTCAGTTCTAGTTCAGTTCTAGTTCAGTTCTTATTCAGTTCTGTTCCAGTTTTGCTTTTATCGAATGTCAATTATGAACAACAACTGAGTTCCTCAAATTATCATTTCAAATTATGAATAAGTTCACAATCTAGCAGTTAATTATTGGTGACAGAAAATATCCGAATGTTTACATTTAGAGCAGGGCTTTATAAATATAACTCATTCCATCACACCAAAGTTTGATTTAGTAATAGACTCTATATATATATTTTCCTCAAACTACTCCAAAACTCCAACTCACACTCTATCTCACTCTCCCAGTAACTCTATTTTCAAGTTCCCCCTTCATATTTATACAATTTCTTAAAATAAATAACAACAACAATAAATGAAGAGTACTCGCACTCTCAACACTTGAGAATACAAACTACAATATCAATGTTATTTTGTTTTTCTTGTTCAATATTATTGCGTGACCTATTTTTTCATACCAAGTAGTTTTTTTTTGTATTAAACGAAAAAGTTCAAAGACCTTGTTCGTATTTACGAAACTTAACAACAACTACAACACCACAACAACATTAATAATAAACATATTTAAGTAGTGGCAATTACACAAGCACGCATTACCACCAACCATTCCATTGCGCGTCTGGTAAAAAGAGGCAAGAGTTAATGTGATAGAGTTATATTGTTATTTATAGTATTTTCTTTAATTTTAATAACATAATTGTCAGAAATATTTGACAATTAGAGTGACGTTTATATGGTGGTTTATTTATAAACTCTTTTTTTCTTGTGTTTACTTTAATAGCTGTCTTTATTTATATAGAAGTCATTATTATCTGTGCGAAATAAATGCGTAATTTTTCTATTTTTTACTTTTATTTGAATTTATAATATTAAATGAAAATATGTTTAATGTTTAAATGGTGTTTAATTTTTAAATGGTGTTTTCATTTCTATGGTTTTCCGGTATTTCGTGGCTGTATTAAAAGCAAAAATATCTTTTCCTATTTTTCAATCACCTTTATCTTCAGCAATGACATTTAGGAGGATCGATGTAAAAGTTTAGAACTTTCTATTTCATCCACCAAGTATTTAAACATCAAAGTTCTCTAAAATAAGAAATGAGGATTTAAATATCGGATTAACATCGGCGGGGTTTAAGTAGAACTGAACTAGAACTGGATTAGAATTGAACTAGAATTAACTGGAACTGGACTAGAAATGAAGTAGAACTAAACTAGAACTGAACTAGAACTGATGTAGAACTGACTGAACTATAACTGAACTAGAACTGATTTAGTACTGAACTAGAACTGAACTAGAACTGAACTAGAACTGAACTAGAACTGAACTAGAACTGAACTAGAACTGAACTAGAACTGAACTAGAACTGAACTAGAACTGAACTAGAACTGAACTAGAACTGAACTAGAACTGAACTAGAACTGAACTAGAACTGAACTAGAACTGAACTAGAACTGAACTAGAACTGAACTAGAACTGAACTAGAACTGAACTAGAACTGAACTAGAACTGAACTAGAACTGAACTAGAACTGAACTAGAACTGAACTAGAACTGAACTAGAACTGAACTAGAACTGAACTAGAACTGAACTAGAACTGAACTAGAACTGAACTAGAACTGAACTAGAACTGAACTAGAACTGAACTAGAACTGAACTAGAACTGAACTAAAACTGAACTAGAACTGAACTAGAACTGAACTAGAACTGAACTAGAACTGAACTAGAACTGAACTAGAACTGAACTAGAACTAAACTAGAACTGAACTAGAACTGAACTAGAACTGAACTAGAACTGAACTAGAACTGAACTAGAAACTGAACTAGAACTGAACTAGAACTGAACTAGAACTGAACTAGAACTGAACTAGAACTGAACTAGAACTGAACTAGAACTGAACTAGAACTGAACTAGAACTGAACTAGAACTGAACTAGAACTGAACTAGAACTGAACTAGAACTGAACTAGAACTGAACTAGAACTGAACTAGAACTGAACTAGAACTGAACTAGAACTGAACTAGAACTGAACTAGAACTGAACTAGAACTGAACTAGAACTGAACTAGAACTGAACTAGAACTGAACTAGAACTGAACTAGAACTGAAAAACGAACTAGAACTGAACTAGAACTGAACTAGAACTGAACTAGAACTGAACTAGAACTGAACTAGAACTGAACTAGAACTGAACTAGAACTGAACTAGAACTGAACTAGAACTGAACTAGAACTGAACTAGAACTGAACTGAACTGAACTAGAACTGAACTAGAACTGAACTAGAACTGAACTAGAGCTGAACTAGAACTGAACTAGAACTGAACTAGAACTGAACTAGAACTGAACTAGAACTGAACTAGAACTGAACTAGAACTGAACTAGAACTGAACTAGAACTGAACTAGAACTGAACTAGAACTGAACTAGAACTGAACTAGAACTGAACTAGAACTGAACTAGAACTGAACTAGAACTGAACTAGAACTGAACTAGAACTGAACTAGAAGAACTGAACTAGAACTGAACTAGAACTGAACTAGAACTGAACTAGAACTGAACTAGAACTGAACTGAACTGAACTGACTAGAACTGAACTAGAACTGAACTAGAACTGAACTAGAACTGAACTAGAACTGATATAGAACTGAACTAGAACTGAACTAGAACTGAACTAGAACTGAACTAGAACTGAACTAGAACTAAACTAGAACTGAACTAGAACTGAACTAGAACTGAACTGAAATGAACTAGAACTGAACTAGAACTGAACTAGAACTGAACTAGAACTGAACTAGAACTGAACTAGAACTGAACTAGAACTGAACTAGAACTGAACTAGAACTGAACTAGAACTGAACTAGAACTGAACTAGAACTGAACTAGAACTGAACTAGAACTGAACTAGAACTGAACTAGAACTGAACTAGAACTGAACTAGAACTGAACTAGAACTGAACTAGAACTGAACTAGAACTGAACTAGAACTGAACTAGAACTGAACTAGAACTGAACTAGAACTGAACTAGAACTGAACTAGAACTGAACTAGAACTGAACTAGAACTGACTAGAACTGAACTAGAACTGAACTAGAACTGAACTAGAACTGAACTAGAACTGAACTAGAACTGAACTAGAACTGAACTAGAACTGAACTAGAACTGAACTAGAACTGAACTAGAACTGAACTAGAACTGAACTAGAACTGAACTAGAACTGAACTAGAACTGAACTAGAACTGAACTAGAACTGAACTAGAACTGAACTAGAACTGGAACTAGAAAAACTGAAAAGAACTGAACTAGAACTGAACCTAGAACTGACTAGAATGAACTAGAACTGAACTAGAACTGAACTAGAACTGAACTAGAACTGAACTAGAACTGAACTAGAACTGAACTAGAACTGAACTAGAACTGAACTAGAGAAACTGAAACTAGAACTGCAACTAGAACTGAAACTAGACACTGAAACTAGAACTGAAACTAGCAACTGAAACTAGAACTGAATAGAAACTGAACTAGCAACTGAACTAAGAAACTGAACTAGAACTGAACTAGAACTGGAACTAGACTGAACTAGAACTGAACTAGACTGAACTAGAAACTGCAACTAGAAACTGAACTAGAACTGAACTAGAAACTGAATAAGAACTGAATTAAGTACTGACAAGTACTACTGACAATAACTGAGCTAGAATTGAACTAGAAATGAAACAGAATTGACCTAAACTGCACTGGAATTGAACTCAAATTATATACTGACAGGCTAATACATACATATATCGCTGAATGAAGATGGATTAATGTCATAAGAGTCCACAACAATTTTGATTAGTTTTCATAGTATTTTTATATTCAAATATCGTTGATGGTCCTGAAAATATATATTTTATTACAAATAGGATTTTTTCTCGAGTGATGACAATGTACTTATACATATAAAGAAAATAGAAGAAAATTTCCAACATCTGTAAACTTTCCACTTGAGTTTTACTTTTATTTGTACAATTACAACACATCTGAGATATAAGTCCCTTTAGGTATAACCCCAAAAAGCTTATATTTTCCTGCTCGGAAATTTCCATGGAAAATTTCTGTAGCTCTGTAACAACTATTTTCAGCAAACTTTCATTACAGTTTTGGGGGTTGCAAATGCATACGTGTACTTTGCATTTACTAAAAGAGGGTGGTAAAAAATGTCTGGGGGATGTTTAGGAAAACTTTTCATTTTCTTTGACCTACTTTATAGAAGTTTATTAAACTGTCACATGCATATAAAGCCTTTTGAAGGAATATAATGTATTTAGTATCGAGCTATTTAGTTATTTGATGTAACTATTTCTTTGGGTTATTTTGTTTTTCTAGTTTACTGTTGTAATTTAGGTTTTTATGGCTCATAAGAAGTTTTACTTTTATATTAGTAGGCTTTATAGTTGTGCTATAACTATTACAATATTTGCTTATATTCCCTCTATTAATTTTGATTATTTGGTTCGGGCAATTTGTTAGTTATAAACAAAATTATAAATTTGTTTTAATTTTCATCTAAATTACAAGACATTCCTTTGGTAGAAATTTTATTTGTCAAGTGTTTAATGAAGTTTGGGGATGTAGAAAGTTGTAGAACCTTACTTTTAAAGAGTTTTTGTTTTCATAATTTTTAATTACAAACTCTCGAAAAGGAATTTAATTCCCATCAGCAAAAAAGATGGAGTAGATTGAATGATCTCTGATATATGGCAAATACAAGTCACTCAGTCGCGTATGAATAAAGCAATTCCTGGACAAATTTAGTTAGTAGTAGTATTAGTTAGGTAGTTAGTTAGTTAGTTAGTTAGTAGTTAGTTAGTTAGTTAGTTAGTTAGTTAGTTAGTTAGTTAGTTAGTTAGTTAGTTAGTAGTTAGTTAGTTCGTTAGTAGTTAGTTAGTTAGTTAGTTAGTTAGTTAGTTAGTTAGTTAGTTAGTTAGTAGTTAGTTAGTTAGTTTAGTTAGTTAGTTAGTTAGTTAGTTAGTTAGTTAGTTAGTTAGTAGTAGTTAGTTAGTTAGTAGTTAGTAGTTGTTAGTAGTAGTTAGTAGTTAGTTAGTTAGTTAGTTAGTTAGTTAGTTAGTTAGTTAGTTAGTTAGTTAGTTAGGTAGTTAGTTAGTTAGTTAGTTAGTTAGTTAGTTAGGTAGTTAGTTAGTAGTAGTTAGTAGTTAGTTAGTTAGTTAGTTAGTTAGTTAGTTAGTTAGTTAGTAGTAGTTAGTTAGTTAGTTAGTTAGTTAGTAGTTAGTTAGTTAGTTTAGTTAGTTAGTTAGTTAGTAGTTAGTTAGTTAGTAGTTAGTTAGTTAGTTAGTTAGTTAGTTAGTTAGTAGTTAGTTAGTTAGTTAGTTAGTTAGTTAGTAGTTAGTTAGTTAGTTAGTTAGTTAGTTAGTTAGTTAGTTAGTTAGTTAGTTAGTAGTTAGTTAGTTAGTTAGTAGTTAGTTAGTTAGTTAGTTAGTTAGTTAGTTAGTTAGTTAGTTAGTTAGTAGTTAGTTAGTTAGTTAGTTAGTTAGTTAGTTAGTTAGTTAGTTAGTTAGTTAGTTAGTTAGTTAGTTAGTTAGTTAGTTAGTAGTTAGTTAGTTAGTTAGTTAGTTAGTTAGTTAGTTAGTTAGTTAGTTAGTTAGTTAGTTAGTTAGTTAGTTAGTTAGTTAGTTAGTTAGTTAGTTAGTTAGTTAGTTAGTTAGTTAGTTAGTTAGTTAGTTAGTTAGTTAGTAGTTAGTTAGTAGTTAGTTAGTTAGTTAGTAGTTAGTTAGTTAGTTAGTTAGTTAGTTAGTTAGTAGTAGTTAGTTAGTTAGTTAGTTAGTTAGTAGTTAGTTAGTAGTTAGTTAGTTAGTTAGTTAGTTAGTTAGTTAGTTAGTTAGTTAGTTAGTTAGTTAGTTAGTTAGTTAGTAGTTAGTTAGTTAGTTAGTAGTTAGTTAGTTAGTTAGTTAGTTAGTTAGTTAGTTAGTTAGTTAGTTAGTTAGTTAGTTAGTTAGTTAGTTAGTTAGTTAGTTAGTTAGGTTAGTTAGTTAGTTAGTTAGTTAGTTTAGTTAGTTAGTTAGTTAGTTAGTAGTTAGTTAGTTAGTTAGTTAGTTAGTTAGTTAGTTAGTTAGTTAGTAGTAGTTAGTTAGTTAGTTAGTTAGGTTAGTTAGTTAGTTAGTTAGTTAGTTAGTTAGTTAGTTAGTAGTTAGTAGTAGTTAGTTAGTAGTTAGTTAGTTAGTTAGTTAGTTAGTTAGTTAGTTAGTTAGTTAGTTAGTTAGTTAGTTAGTTAGTAGTTAGTTAGTAGTTAGTTAGTTAGTTAGTTAGTTAGTTAGTTAGTTAGTTAGTTAGTTAGTTAGTTAGTTAGTTAGTTAGTTAGTTAGTTAGTTAGTTAGTAGTTAGATACTTAGTTAGCAAATAAAAAATTTCACAAGAAATTTCAATAAAATTGCCAACAATAACAACGTAAATAAATAATGCTTCTTTTAGCATTCACTCACTCATGACACCTACAAACATGTTTTGCCTAAAAACGATTTGACATTTGTAAATTAGTTTGATGTTGGTTTTTCTATTTGACAGCTAACTAATGAAAATGTCAATTTTATGAAATTGAGTTAAGACATGAAGGAAATACCCACCTACTAAAATAAAATTTCCCCCACAAATATAAATCTACTTTAGCTGAAAGGGAAATATTACAATTTTAACAAAATAAACCATTATTTGTAGTAAATTTCCTTACAAAACTAAAATTCCCTTTGTACTGAAATTTTAACAAAAAAAACACTCCATTTAAAAAAGAAAAACTCTTACTCTCAAAAAAGAAAAAAAGTAACAATTTAAAAATGCTGGGAGTATACATAACCCCCTATTTTTACTTATTACTTTCAACTTCATTATAAAAAAAAAAAAAATCCCTTTTTACTCAATTTTAACTCCCAAAACAACTCAATCCACCAGTGATGGCAAATGAAAATTTTGAAATAGTATTAGACTATAGAGTGGACTATAAGCAAACCTATAGACTAAACTATAAACAAGACTATTATAGACTAGACTATAGATTAGACTATATACTAGACTAAAAACTAGACTATACACTATAGTTTGTAATAGGCATATTATTGAAATTTCCATGTCTGCAATCCACTAACAAAAAGAAAAACTCTCAAAAACAAATTTGTTACAATTTTGTAAGTCAAAGTAGTAACAACAACAACACACTTGAAGGGAGAAAGAAGTAAAAGAAAATGACGTAACATTATAAAATGCGTATGGGAGTTGTTTTTATTATTGTTTCTTTTTTGTTTACAAGTGCGTGTGTATACAAAATTTACGCTACTTTTGCTCCAAGTTTTGTAATTGCTACTTACAGTTGTTGTTGCTTTTGCTGTTGACAGTGAGTAAGTAAGAAGACAACAAACAGAAATAAACAATAAGCGCAGCAATAGTAACAACAACAAAATATTTTTGCCGGCCAATGACCCTGTACATAAATAAACTAACGGTGTTATTAGTATTATTTACATACATACATATGATGATGCGTGTGCGTATGTTTTATTTTATTTTGAGTATTTTTGTAGTTGTTTTTATCGGAAGTTTAGTTATGTTTATTTATGTTTTTTTTTCCTCTTCTATGGGTGGGAGAGTGTGCATGTAGAAATGGCATTTGTTTTTCTATAAAGAAAAAGCTTCAGTTTTTATTTTGATTCTGTAATCGTAAATGTTTAATAAATTTTTTTTTTTAAATTAAATTAATCATAATTTTCCTAATAAATACTAAAATTTATTTTTATTACTTTATAGAAGAAGTAGGTACATACATACGTACCTATAATTTTGTTATTTTATTTTCTTATTGGTCTGTTTGTGTTTTTTATAGTTTCAAAATATGCCTTCCCTTTCTCTAATTCTTACTACGCATTTTATTGATTTTTATTTTTTCGCACCCAGAGACAGTCCCCCTAAAGCGCATTGCTTTTGTTTTCTATTACAATTCGGGGATGTTTGCCGTAAAAACACAAACCATGTGCTTTTAAGAGGACCTTAAGTGGTTGTTGGTTTGTTTAAGGAATTTAGGCAGGGTTTAGTGAGATTTTAAGTAAGTATTTGGTAAGAAATACAGGGTGAGGAGAGAATAACAAAGAAAACGGAGCAAAAAGGGGCACAAAGGAGGAGGGGAGGGGAGAAAAGGGAAAACGGCGAAAAAAAGGGCGGGGAAAAAAGAAAAGGGGCGAGGAAAAAGCAGGGAGCGGGCGAGCGAGCGAGCGAGCGAGCGAGCGAGCGAGCGAGGAGGAGCGAGCGAGCGAGGAGCGAGCGAGCGAGCGAGCGAGCGAGCGAGCGAGAGCGAGCGAGCGAGCGAGCGAGCGAGCGAGCGAGCGAGCGAGGAGCTAGCGAGAGATCTATCCTATCTATCTAGCTATCTATCTATCTATCTATCTATCTATCTATCTATCTATCTCTATCATATCTATCTATCTATCTATCTATCTATCTATCTATCTATCTATCTATCTATCTATCTATCTATCTATCATATCTATCTATCTTATATTCTATCTATCTATCTATCTATCTATCTATCTATCTATCTATCTATCTATCTATCTATCTATCTACTATCTATCTAGTCTATCCTAATCTATCTATCTAGCTATCTATCTATCTATCTATCTATCTATCTATCTATCTATTCTATGCTAATCTATCTATCTATCTATCTATTCTATCTATCTATCTATCTATCTATCTATCTATCTATCTATCTATCCTATCTTATCTATCTATCTATCTATCTTCTATCTATCTATCTATCTATCTATCTATCTATCTATAGATCGATCTATCTATCTAATCTATCTCATCTATCTATCTATTCCTGTACATATCGATCTATCTATCTAGCCTATCTATACTTATCTATCTAGCTATCGATCTATCTATCTATCTAATCTATCTATCTATCTATCTATCTATCTAAGCCTTTCTAAATTTTCATACTTTTCAGCTTTTAACACCCTGTATTCTCAGGTTCAGCTGAATCTCTATACAACTTCTCCCCTCTCCGCACCCTTTGCCATTGTTACAAATTTCTAACAAAACTTCAAAAAATTAAGAATATGTGTCTTATCAAACTGAAACACCCAAAAATTTACAAACTTCCAAAAAACAAATATAGAAATGCAAACCTTGTTCGTTAGGCCATAAACGCAGAAAAAATAAACACAATACAATTATTTCAAAAAGTTGACATAGGAAACAAAACAACAACAAAATGTCTAAACAGAATCCAATTGTTCAGTTTGAACGGGAAAACAGATGAAAAAGTTTAACAAAACTTCGACATTGTACAAGTAACAGCATAATTACAATTGTGGCCACTAGCCTCTAGCGACAACAACTCAGTAAGACAGACAGATTAGAGAACTTTCATTTCCTTTTGCTCCCTGTCACCCTACCTGGTGATCCTTTATATTGCCTTATATATTACTTCATAGGGTTATTATTAAAATCAAAAAGTTAAACTTCTTGTTTAAGTTAAATTTCAAAAACTGTGTTTTTTCGCCTGTCGTCCCAATTGCAATCGTACTGTAATGTAACTTAATAAGAAAATGTGTTAAATAAACATTCTGCGTACGAGAAGGGTGTTGATGTAATTTGCCTTAGTTTTCTTTACCTTTTATGCAGTACTTTATGGGTAACGCATTGTACGTACTACGTAGTAAGTTTTTTAAATTTTCCTTTTATTTACAATGAATAGAGTAGCACACATTTGCTGATGATTAGGAAAATCTGTTGTGAAAACACTACTATAAAATTTAGGGTAAAATCTGTTTATAATGTCATGAGTACTTTCAATATATCATGATTTGGATAAACACACAAGCCAAGAAATCATTAATTTTAGTCCATAGTCTATAGTCTAGTCTATAGTCTAGTCTATAGTCTAGTCTATAGTCCAGAGTCTATAGTCTCGTCTATAGCTAGTCTATAGTCTAGTCTATAGTCTAGTCTATAGTCTAGTCCTAGTAGTCTAGTCTATAGTCTAGTCCTATAGTCTAGTCTATAGTCTAGTCTATAGTCTGTCTTAGTCTAGTCTATAGTCTAGTCTATAGTCTAGTCTATAGTCTAGTCTATAGTCTAGTCTATAGTCTAGTCCTATTAGTCTAGTCTATAGTCTAGTCTATAGTCTAGTCTATAGTCTAGTCTATAGTCTAGTCTATAGTCTAGTCTATAGTCTAGTCTATAGTCTAGTCTATAGTCTAGTCTATAGCTAGTCTATGTCTAGCTAGTCTATCTATAGTCTAGTCTATCGTCTAGTCTATAGTCTAGTCTATAGTCTAGTCTATAGTCTAGTCTATAGTCTAGTCTATAGTCTAGTCTATAGTCTAGTCTATAGTCTAGTCTATAGTCTAGTCTATAGTCCTAGTCTATAGTCTAGTCTATAGTCTAGTCTAGTCTAGTCTATAGTCTAGTCTATAGTCTAGTCTATAGTCTAGTCTATAGTCAGTCTATAGTCTAGCATAGTCTAGTCTATAGTTCTAGTCTAGTCTATAGTCTAGGTCTATAGTCTAGTCCAGGGGTCGGCAAACTACGGCTCGCGAGCCAAATGCGGCTCTTTGGATGTGGAGCTGTGGCTCTTTAGTTTCATAACACTTTCTTATTTTATAAACAAATATTTATATATTTTAAAATCTTTCTGAATCGATAAACGAGCAGTGTTTGTTAAAACTAACAAACAATCGCAAACGTTTCTACAATATACACAACTTTCATCTTGTTTAATCGTTTTGTACGTAAACAAAATAAAGCAAATTATTTTGGCCGAGAAAGAATGAAAACAAAACAATTAGTTTTCAGTCATTTCCTTGCTTTATTTACCATTGTGCCAATTTGGAATTGGTACTGGATCTCTAGAAATGCAGTTGATCAATTTAAAAAGTAAAGCTTTGGTTATGTAAGTTAAGTTAGGTAAAAAGTTAACTAACAAATTAATGTTTAGAATCGTTTGTGAAACTTTCTAAAGCCATACAAACCTATCTCTCCCACTGAATTTGTTCCATGTATAAGTTAGTATTGTAAGAAAATGTTTAATTCTTTAAATTTTTAATTGAAAAGTTCACTATGAACGAATGGGGCATCATGAGCGCTCCTACGAAGTGCCATTAGATAAGATGTAAATCATGATCGTACATTTCGAAATTTTCATGTTTTTCGAATTAAAACATATTTTTGGAAATTGAAAGTATCGTAATTAATTAATTAATTAATTAATTAATAATGTGGAGAGTTTGGATACAGTTAAATACTAAAAACTTGGTCTCTTTGAAAACTTCAATATTGGGTGTTGGTTGGTAGTATCTATTCGGAACCCATCTTATTAAATTTGGTACAGATATTTTTGTTTATATAAATTTGTTTATGACGAATTTCACAACTATGCTGGTATTATTAAGCCTGTTATGAGCGTCAAAGTCATTTTCTGAAGAAGAATTTATATGCGGGTATGGTCAACAATGAACTGATCATTAAAAAATTTTGGAGAGAGATTTTTCTTCTACTTGTTTGTGTCGAATTGCGTCGCTATACTAATATGTATTATTAAATCAGTTATGAGCGTTAGAGTCATTTTCCGAAGTAGAGCTTATAAAAGGGGATTGGTCAATTATGTTCGGATCCTCTTAAAATTTGGTCTAGAAATTTTGTTCTTATAAAACTTGTTTGTGTCAAATTTCGTCGCTTACTGCTATTATTAAGTCACTTAAGAGCGATAGGGTAATTTTCTAGTGGTGATCTTATATGGTGGTAGAATCAATTATGAGTCGATAGTCACCAAATTTGGTAAAGAGATTTTTGTTCTTGTTTGTGTTGAATTTCGTCATAATACAGCTATTATTAAGACAGTTATGAGCGTTAAAATCAAATTTGGAAGATAGATATTGGTTCTTATAAAAGTTGTTTATTTTGAATTTCGTTGAAATATTGCTACCTTAGGACCTTATATTGGGGTTGGTAAAATATGGTTCGATGTCCGCAATACATCACAATATAATTTCTGTATGCATAAAAAAACTTTATCTTGATTGCCGCCAAATTAATATATTACTTTATGCTGTATTAGCTGTATCATCAATTTTCGTTATTTTTACATTTCCTGATATACTTCGAAAAGCCTTTTAAATTATAACACTGTCGCCCTACTCTAATAAACTTCTATATTTTAAACAATGTATTCGAATGACACATAAAAATTCAAAAAGTATTTGTAGTCAAAAATCTATAAGAAAGATTCCTTGCAGAATGTTCTGTAGATAATTAAATAAAAAATTATGTTTTTGAAGTGAATTCATAAAGTATTTCAACTAAATTCAAATCGGGGTTTGTTGGTCAAATAGGCCGAAACATGGAAGTCATAAGGCTTCTTTGTTTTCATGAAGATTTTCGGAAATTGGAATTTTTCTTTGAAAAAATTCTAAAACTGTTCAAATAATCTCTATATTACAAGGATTCGCTAAAAGTGCCATTTTTGTTTTATTTGATGCCAATTTATAACATTTCACAGTTTCGAAGTTAATAATTTAAAATTTTCATGAATTTTAAGGTAATTTTAGAACATAACCTTTTAGAATTTCTTTGATAGGGACGCTGATTTTAATTGTAGGAGTGTAAAATTTAGCTGGAACATGTATTTTGATACGGAGCGTCAAAATCTATCAAAAAGTCGATTTTGATTTTTTTGTAACTTAAGGCCCAAATAGACTACACAAGCGGCTTGACAAACATACCAATATTTTACGTTTGCGCAAGCCTGTTGTGTAGTGTATAAGGGTGTTTCGTGTTTGTACAAATGCTTGCTGTTTGTTTGTACAACCCAATAAGCAAAAACCTTTGAAATGATGTAAATATGTATTTGAAAACCTATTCAAATTTCATACATAGCCTTTGAGAACAAATTTGAAAATTTTTGTTTTCAAATGTAAAATTATGGCCTTCTCAAACAAAAAGGCAGTTAGAAATCAAACATATTTTTCAAATGTATTTCAAATTTAAAAAAGGCTAGAGGTAAGCTTGAAACTAAAAAAATTTTCAAACGTATTTCAAGTATTCTTTATTATTATTTTCATACATTTTTCAAACCCTAATTATAATGCTAACTATTGCAAAATTCATATATTTTTTTACATCACCTGAAAATAAAACATTTATACATTTATTTTAGCATATTTTTCTTTCATATCTCCGATTATTTGTCCTATATTTAACGTTTTTTCGCTCCCTTGCTGTAGAAAAAATGTTCTGTTTTTATTTTTCTAAAATAATTTATTTTTTGAAAGAAACTTTTCTAAGTTCAATTAAAACAAAACTTTTAAAATTTTATAAATATCACACATTATATTTTTTTAAACGTTTTTTGAAATTATCATGTTTATTTCAAAGGCTAAACTTTAAAATTTGAAAACAATTTGGAAAGTACATTATTTAGTTAAGAAAATTTTCAAAAATATTCACAGGTTTGAATCGATGTTTATTGGGAAAAATTAAAAAATTTTGATTTTTACACAAACATATTGAATTTTTGTCAAACCATTTGTATGGTTTATATTCAGTAATAACAAAATTTAGAAAAAAATTACATTTCTAAGAAAAATTGACATCTGTATCTTCGAAAGTCCACAAAAACGTGAAAAAATTGGTGTTTGTCGAGCAATGTTTGTGTAATGTGTGTGCGAATGAAAAAATTATTTTTGATAAGTCGCTTGTGTAGTCTATTTGGGCCTTTAGGGCTTTTTGGATTTCATATGAAAATTTTTAAAGTTTTAATAAACAAAAATTTTGTGGCTCTTTTAAAACATATGTTTCGTAAACTGTAAATTTTGGCTCTTCCGACTCAAAAGTTTGCCGACCCCTGGTCTAGTCTATAGTCTAGTCTATAGTCTAGTCTATAGTCTAGTCTATAGTCTAGCCTATAGTCTAGTCTATAGTCTAGTCTATAGTCTAGTCTATAGTCTAGTCTATAGTCTAGTCTATAGTCTAGCCTATAGTCTAGTCTATAGTCTAGTCTATAGTCTAGTCTATAGTCTAGTCTATAGTCTAGTCTATAGTCTAGTCTATAGTCCAGTCTATAGTCTAGTCTATAGTCTAGTCTAGTCTATAGTCTAGTCTATAGTCTAGTCTATAGTCTAGTCTATAGTCTAGTCTATAGTCTAGTCTATAGTCTAGTCTATAGTCTAGTCTATAGTCTAGTCTATAGTCTAGTCTATAGTCTAGTCTATAGTCTAGTCTATAGTCTAGTCCATAGTCTAGTCTATAGTCTAGTCTAGTCTATAGTCTAGTCTATAGTCTAGTCTATAGTCTAGTCTATAGTCTAGTCTATAGTCTAGTCTATAGTCTAGTCTATAGTCTAGTCTATAGTCCAGTCTATAGTCTAGTCTATAGTCTAGTCTATAGTTTAGTTTATTGTCCAGTCTATAGTCTAGTCTATAGTCTAGTCTATAGTTTAGTCTATAGTTTAGTCTATTGTCCAGTCTATAGTCTAGTCTATAGTCTAGTCTATAGTCTAGTCTATAGTCTAGTCTATAGTCTAGTCTATAGTTTAGTCTATTGTCTAGTCTAAAGTCTAGTCTATAGTCTAGTCTATAGTCTAGTCTATAGTCTAGTCTATAGTCTAGTCTATAGTCTTGTCTATAGTCTAGTCTATAGTCTAGTCTATAGTCTAGTCTATAGTCTAGTCTATAGTCTAGTCTATAGTCTAGTCTATAGTCTAGTCTATAGTCTAGTCTATAGTCTAGTCTATAGTCTAGTCTATAGTCTAGTCTATAGTCTAGTCTATAGTCTAGTCTATAGTCTAGTCTATAGTCTAATCTAGTCTGTAGTCTATAGTCTAGTCTATAGTCTAGTCTATAGTCTAGTATATAGTCTAGTCTATAGTCTAGTCTATAATCTAGTCTATAGTCTAGTCTATAATCTAGTCTATAGTCTAGTCTATAGTCTAGTGGAGGCTAGACTAGTCTGTATTCTAATCTAGTCAATATTCTAGTCTAGTCTATATTCTGGTCTAGTCTATATTCTAGTCTAGTTTATTCTAGTTTATAGCCTAGTCTATAGTCTATTCTACAATTTAGTCTTTAATCTGGTCTACAGTCTTTAAGAAAACCTTTTAAAATTTCAAATTCAATTTAATATTAAGAAAACCATCCCCACCCCACCTTAGATAAACATTTGAATCTATCCACAACTAATAGGGTAATTAAAATTCGTCACACTCCAAAAATACATTTCAAACTCAACGGTTTTTATAAAACACCAACGAAAGCATTTCGCTAACTGCGTTTTACTTCCTTTTTAAGAAACACCGGTATTTGTTGTTGCTGTTTTGGAATAATTTAACTTCCTTTTGCCCAAAAAAAAGGGAGGATGAAGATAAAGTTTTGTTGTTGTTGTTTTCGTTTTTTGCATGATATCCGAACGTTATCTAAATGTTTATATGACAACTTATTTTTATGTGGCAAGTAGGAACCGGCTTCGTTGCTTGTTTGTTTATTGGAGAAGGGTTGTTTAGTTGGAATGAGTGTTTGGTAAGTTAGTAAAGGTGTGGGTTACTCCTACACTCAAACTAACTTTTCAAACTTACACGTGTGCCATTAACTTTAGACTCTTACTCCGGGTGTTTTCCCAATTTTTCTAAAGAGGGTGGGTTTTTTTAAAGAAAGTTAAATGAAAAGCTTTTTTTAAGGCTTTTTTCACTTTCCCTCAAAAGCTTTTTTTTAGTATTTTTGTTATTGTTTTGGTTGATTTTCACTTTTGCTCAAAACCTTGAGTTTTTCTTTGTCAAGTTCAATGACCTTGCAAAATTTTCCATTACCCAGAAAAGGGAAAAGTGAAATTTCCCTTTTTTCGAGTTGGGTGGAGTTTGGGGGTGGTTGTTATTTGACATTTCACTTTTCTTGGTTAAATCTTGAGTAAGAGTAAGTGTAGACATGCGCTTTCTTTTATTAAACGGGTGTGTATATGTATTATAAAGTTTCTTTTTTAATTTTTCAGGGATATTGTTTATTTATTAATGCGATTTTTAACCGGCCGGATTTTCCTTTCTTTTAAAGTTTTTTTTTTGTTTAATTATTTAAGTAATTATAAATGTCATGTTTCCATGTATACTGTAGGCTTTTAACACCTCTTTCCGTTAATGGTTTTTGGTTTATATTGTTTTAATTATTTGTAATTTTACGCGTGTAATATTTTTTATTATCATTATTTTCCTCTAAAAACAATATCGCTGGGAAGACTCGTGTTCTTGGGTAAATATTCATATCTACCCGTGTCGACTAGAAGTTGATCGTTTTATTAATGTATTTAATACTTTGTTTTTAATTTTTAATTGTTATGAATCATTTTATTTAAGGTTTTATATAGTACACAACTAGAACTGAACTAGAACAGAACTAGAACTAAACTAGAACTAAACTAGAACTGAACTAGAACTGAACTAGAACTGAACTAGAACTGAACTAGAACTAAACTAGAACTGAACTAGAACTAAACTAGAACTGAACTAGAACTGAACTAGAACTGAACTAGAACTGAACTAGAACTGAACTAGAACTGAACTAGAACTGAACTAGAACTGAACTAGAACTGAAGTAGAACTGAACTAGAACTGAACTAGAACTGAACTAGAACTAAACTAGAACTGAACAGAACTGAACTAGAACTGAACTAGAACTGAACTAGAACTGAACTAGAACTGAACTAGAACTGAACTAGAACTGAACTAGAACTGAACTAGAACTGAACTAGAACTGAACTAGAACTGAACTAGAACTGAACTAGAACTGAACTAGAACTGAACTAGAACTGAACTAGAACTGAACTAGAACTGAACTAGAACTGAACTAGAACTGAACTAGAACTGAACTAGAACTAAACTAGAACTGAACTAGAACTAAACTAGAACTGAACTAGAACTGAACTAGAACTGAACTAGAACTGAACTAGAACTGAACTAGAACTGAACTAGAACTGAACTAGAACTGAACTAAAACTGAACTAGAACTGAACTAGAACTGAACTAGAACTGAACTAGAACTGAACTAGAACTGAACTAGAACTGAACTAGAACTGACTAGAACTGAACTAGAACTGAACTAGAACTGAACTAGAACTGAACTAGAACTGAACTAGAACTGAACTAGAACTGAACTAGAACTGAACTAGAACTGAACTAGAACTGAACTAGAACTGAACTAGAACTGAACTAGAACTGAACTAGAACTGAACTAGAACTGAACTAGAACTGAACTAGAAATGAACTAGAACTGAACTAGAACTGAACTAGAAATGAACTAGAACTGAACTAGAACTGAACTAGAAATGAACTGAACTAGAACTGAACTAGAACTGAACTAGAACTGAACTAGAACTGAACTAGAACTGAACTAGGAACTGACTAAACTAGAACTAACTAGGACTGAACTAAGAACTGAACTAAGGAACTGAAACTAGAACTGAACAGAACTGAACTAGAACTGAACCAGAACTGAACTAGAACTGAACTAGAACTGGAACTAGAACTGAACTAGAACTGAACTAGAACTGAACTAGAACTGAACTAGAACTGAACTAGAACTGAACTAGAACTGAACTAGAACTGAACTAGAACTGAACTAGAACTGAACTAGAACTGAACTAGAACTGAACTAGAACTGAACTAGAACTGAACTAGAATGAACTAGAACTGAACTAGAACTGAACTAGACTGAACTAGAACTGAACTAGAACTAACTAGAACTGAAACTAGAACTGAACTAAGAACTGAAGTAACTAGAACTGAACTAGAACTGACTAGAACTGAACCTAGAACTGAACTAGAACGGAACTGAACTTGAACTAGACTGAACTAGAACTGAACTAGAACTAACTAGAACTGAACTAGACTGAACTAGAACTGAACTAGAACTGAACTAGAACTGAACTATAACTGAACTAGAACTGAACTAGAACTGAACTAGAACTGAACAGAACTGAACTAGAACTGAACTAGACTGAACTAGAACTGAACTAGAACTGAACTAGAACTAAAACTAGAACTGAACTAGAACTAAACTAGAACTGAACTAGAACTGATCACTAGAACTGAACTAGAACTGACCTAGAACTGAACTAGAACTAACTAGAACTGAACAAGAACTGAACTAGAAATGAACTAGAACTGAACTATAACTGAACTAGAACTGAACTAGAACTGAACTAGAAACTGAAACTAGCAACTGAACTAGAACTGAACTAGAACTGAACTAGAACTGAACTAGAACTGAACTAGAACTGAACTAGAACTGAACTAGAACTGAACTAGAACTGAACTAGAACTGAACTAGAACTGAACTAGAACTGAACTAGAACTGAACTAGAACTGAACTAGAACTGAACTAGAACTGAACTAGAACTGAACTAGAACTGAACTAGAACTGAACTAGAACTGAACTAGAACTGAACTAGAACTGAACTAGAACTGAATTAGAACTGAACTAGAACTGAACTAGAACTGAACTAGAAATGAACTGAACTAGAACTGAACTAGAACTGAACTAGGACTGAACTAGAACTGAACTAGAACTGAACTAGAACTGAACTAGAACTGAACTAGAACTGAACTAGAACTGAACTAGAACTGAACTAGAACTGAACTAGAAATGAACTGAACTAGAACTGAACTAGAACTGAACTAGGACTGAACTAGAACTGAACTAGAAATGAACTGAACTAGAACTGAACTAGAACTGAACTAGAACTGAACTAGAACTGAACTAGAACTGAACTAGAACTGAACTAGAACTGAACTAGAACTGAACTAGAACTGAACTAGAACTGAACTAGAACTAACTGAACTAGAACTGAACTAGAACTGAACTAGAACTGAACTAGAACTGAACTAGAACTGAACTAGAACTGAACTAGAACTGAACTAGAACTGAACTAGAACTGAACTAGAACTGAACTAGAACTGAACTAGAACTGAACTAGAACTGAACTAGAACTGAACTAGAACTGAACTAGAACTGAACTAGAACTGAACTAGAACTGAACTAGAACTGAACTAGAACTGAACTAGAACTGAACTAGAACTGACTAGAACTGAACTAGAACTGAACTAGAACTGAACTACTGAACTAGAACTGAACTAGAACTGAACTAGAACTGAACTAGAACTGAACTACAACTGAACTACAACTGAACTAGAACTGAACTAGAACTGAACTAGAACTGAACTAGAACTGAACTAGAACTGAACTAGAACTGAACTAGAACTGAACTAGAACTGAACTAGAACTGAACTAGAACTGAACTAGAACTGAACTAGAACTGAACTAGAACTGAATTAGAACTGAACTAGAACTGAACTAGAACTGAACTAGAACTGAACTAGAACTGAACTAGAACTGAACTAGAACTGAACTAGAACTGAACTAGAACTGAACTAGAACTGAACTAGAACTGAACTAGAACTGAACTAGAACTGAACTAGGACTGAACTAGAACTGAACTAGGACTGAACTAGAACAGAACTAGAACTGAACTAGAACTGAACTAAAACTGAACTAGAACTGAACTAGAACTGAACTAGAACTGAACTAGAACTGGACTAGAACTTAACTAGAACTGAACTAGAACTGAAATAGAACTGAACTAGAACTGAACTAGAACTGAACTAGAACTGAACTAGAACTGAACTAAAACTGAACTAGAACTGAACTAGAACTGAACTAGAAATGAACTAGAACTGAACTAGAACTGAACTAGAACTGAACTAGAACTGAACTAGAACTGAACTAGAACTGAACTAGAACTGAACTAGAACTGAACTAGAAATGAACTTGACCTAGTACTTAAACTAAAACTGATAACTTGTATTCCTATCTAGTCTAAAATCTTAATTTTTCAATCCACAACAAATTCTAATTAAAAGTCACAGCAATTTGTCAATAAATCACTAACTTTCTAAAATTTAATTTAAATATTATATAAAAATATCGATGTATTAAATTTGGTTTCATAAGCAAAATTAAAAAAAAAAATAAACAACATTGTATTACAAATTGTTAATAAAATAATTGATTTATATCTGCATATAAGCAGCTGTATATATTTGTGTTAATGTATAAGTACTCGTGTCATCATTTGACAATTGTGTACTTATCTGTCTGAAACAAACAACTGTTGATCACCGGTTATACTAACTATTCTGAATGTTAGTGGTTTTTGCAATGGTATGAGTCACTTGAATACAGACAGCAACACGTACAATGAAAAGGCGAACAGAAATTAGTAAAAAGTCAACGAACGTTTAAAGAAAACTTAAAAAAAACTATTTTGCAAAGTGTGTTAAATTCATTGCACTCAAATCAAATAGAAATTATCTGCACGGGCATATGTACAATGTACATATGTATAATCGTTTTAATAGAATACAAAACCCCCCTCAATTTAAGACATATAAACCCTAAATTATAAGCAACAATGTTGCAGCGATAGAGAGTGTGAAACCTTCGATTTTATTGGGGCCTAGAAGGAGAAACTTAAGATTAGTTCAGTTCGAGTGCAGTTCTAGTTCAGTTCTAGTTCAGTTCTAGTTCAGTTCTAGTTCAGTTCTAGTTCAGTTCTAGTTCAGTTGTAGTTCAGTTCTAGTGTAGTTCTAGTTCAGTTCTAGTTCAGTTCTAGTTCAGTTCTAGTTCAGTTCTAGTTCAGTTCTAGTTCAGTTCTAGTTCAGTTCTAGTTCAGTTCTAGTTCAGTTCTAGTTCAGTTCTAATTCAGTTCTAGTTCAGTTCTAGTTCAGTTCTAACTCAGTTCTAATTCAGTTCTAGTTCAGTTCTAGTTCAGTTCTAGTTCAGTTCTAGTTCAGTTCTAGTTCAGTTCTAGTTCAGTTCTAGTTCAGTTCTAGTTCAGTTCTAGTTCAGTTCTAGTTCAGTTCTAGTTCAGTTCTAGTTCAGTTCTAGTTCAGTTCTAGTTCAGTTCTAGTTCAGTTCTAGTTCAGTTCTAGTTCAGTTCTAGTTCAGTTCTAGTTCAGTTCTAGTTCAGTTCTAGTTCAGTTCTAGTTCAGTTCTAGTTCAGTTCTAGTTCAGTTCTAGTTCAGTTCTAGTTCAGTTCTAGTTCAGTTCTAGTTCAGTTCTAGTTCAGTTCTAGTTCAGTTCTAGTTCAGTTCTAGTTCAGTTCTAGTTCAGTTCTAGTTCAGTTCTAGTTCAGTTCTAGTTCAGTTCTAGTTCAGTTCTAGTTCAGTTCTAGTTCAGTTCTAGTTCAGTTCTAGTTCAGTTCTAGTTCAGTTCTAGTTCAGTTCTAGTTCAGTTCTAGTTCATTCTAGTTCAGTTCTAGTTCAGTTCTAGTTCAGTTCTAGTTCAGTTCTAGTTCAGTTCTAGTTCAGTTCTAATTCAGTTCTAGTTCAGTTCTAGTTCAGTTCTAGTTCAGTTCTAGTTCAGTTCTAGTTCAGTTCTAGTTCAGTTCTAGTTCAGTTCTAGTTCAGTTCTAGTTCAGTTCTAGTTCAGTTCTAGTTCAGTTCTAGTTCAGTTCTAGTTCAGTTCTAGTTCAGTTCTAGTTCAGTTCTAGTTCAGTTCTAGATCAGTTCTAGTTCACTTCTAGTTCAGTCCTAGTTCAGTTCTAGTTCAGTTCTAATTCAGTTCTAGTTCAGTTCTAGTTCAGTTCTAGTTCAGTTCTAGTTCAGTTCTAGTTCAGTTCTAGTTCAGTTCTAGTTCAGTTCTAGTTCAGTTCTAGTTCAGTTCTAGTTCAGTTCTAGTTCAGTTCTAGTTCAGTTCTAGTTCAGTTCTAGTTCAGTTCTAGTTCAGTTCTAGTTCAGTTCTAGTTCAGTTCTAGTTCAGTTCTAGTTCAGTTCTAGTTCAGTTCTAGTTCAGTTCTAGTTCAGTTCTAGTTCAGTTCTAGTTCAGTTCTAGTTCAGTTCTAGTTCAGTTCTAGTTCAGTTCTAGTTCAGTTCTAGTTCAGTTCTAGTTCAGTTCTATTTCAGTTCTAGTTCAGTTCTAGTTCAGTTCTAGTTCAGTTCTAGTTCAGTTCTAGTTAAGTTCTAGTTCACTTCTACTTCACTTCTAGTTCACTTCTAGTTCACTTCTAGTTCACTTCTAGTTCACTTCTAGTTAAGTTCTAGTTCACTTCTAGTTCAGTTCTAGTTCAGTTCTAGTTCAGTTCTAGTTCAGTTCTAGTTCACTTCTAGTTCAGTCCTAGTTCAGTTCTAGTTCAGTTCTAGTTCAGTTCTAGTTCAGTTCTAGTTCAGTTCTAGTTCAGTTCTAGTTCAGTTCTAGTTCAGTTCTAGTTCAGTTCTAGTTCAGTTCTAGTTCAGTTCTAGTTCAGTTCTAGTTCAGTTCTAGTTCAGTTCTAGTTCAGTTCTAGTTCAGTTCTAGTTCAGTTCTAGTTCAGTTCTAGTTCAGTTCTAGTTCAGTTCTAGATCAGTTCTAGTTCAGTTCTAGTTCAGTTCTAGTTCAGTTCTAGTTCAGTTCTAGTTCAGTTCTAGTTCAGTTCCAGTTCAGTTCTAGTACAGTTCTAGTTCAGTTCTAGTTCAGTTCTAGTTCAGTTCTAGTTCAGTTCTAGTTCAGTTCTAGTTCAGTTCTAGTTCAGTTCTAGTTCAGTTCTAGTTCAGTTCTAGTTCAGTTCTAGTTCAGTTCTAGTTCAGTTCTAGTTCAGTTCTAGTTCAGTTCTAGTTCAGTTCTAGTTCAGTTCTAGTTCAGTTCTAGTTCAGTTCTAGTTCAGTTCTAGTTCAGTTCTAGTTCAGTTCTAGTTCAGTTCTAGTTCAGTTCTAGTTCAGTTCTAGTTCAGTTCTAGTTCAGTTCTAGTTCAGTTCTAGTTCAGTTCTAGTTCAGTTCTAGTTCAGTTCTAGTTCAGTTCTAGTTCAGTTCTAGTTCAGTTCTAGTTCAGTTCTAGTTCAGTTCTAGTTCAGTTCTAGTTCAGTTCTAGTTCAGTTCTAGTTCAGTTCTAGTTCAGTTCTAGTTCAGTTCTAGTTCAGTTCTAGTTCAGTTCTAGTTCAGTTCTAGTTCAGTTCTAGTTCAGTTCTAGTTCAGTTCTAGTTCAGTTCTAGTTCAATTCTAGTTCAGTTCTAGTTCAGTTCTAGTTCAGTTCTAGTTCAGTTCTAGTTCAGTTCTAGTTCAGTTCTAATTCAGTTCTAGTTCAGTTCTAGTTCAGTTCTAGTTCAGTTCTAGTTCAGTTCTAGTTCAGTTCTAGTTCAGTTCTAGTTCAGTTCTAGTTCAGTTCTAGTTCAGTTCTAGTTCAGTTCTAGTTCAGTTCTAGTTCAGTTCTAGTTCAGTTCTAGTTCAGTTCTAGTTCAGTTCTAGTTCAGTTCTAGATCAGTTCTAGTTCACTTCTAGTTCAGTCCTAGTTCAGTTCTAGTTCAGTTCTAATTCAGTTCTAGTTCAGTTCTAGTTCAGTTCTAGTTCAGTTCTAGTTCAGTTCTAGTTCAGTTCTAGTTCAGTTCTAGTTCAGTTCTAGTTCAGTTCTAGTTCAGTTCTAGTTCAGTTCTAGTTCAGTTCTAGTTCATTCTAGTTCAGTTCTAGTTCAGTTCTAGTTCAGTTCTAGTTCAGTTCTAGTTCAGTTCTAGTTCAGTTCTAGTTCAGTTCTAATTCAGTTCAGTTCTAGTTCAGTTCTAGTTCAGTTCTAGTTCAGTTCTAGTTCTTCTAGTTCAGTTCTAGTTCAGTTCTAGTTCAGTTCTAGTTCAGTTCTAGTTCAGTTCTAGTTCAGTTCTAGTTCAGTTCTAGTTCAGTTCTAGTTCAGTTCCATTTCAGTTCTAGTTCAGTTCTAGTTCAGTTCTAGTTCAGTTCTAGTTAAGTTCTAGTTCACTTCTACTTCACTTCTAGTTCACTTCTAGTTCACTTCTAGTTCACTTCTAGTTCACTTCTAGTTCACTTCTAGTTCACTTCTAGTTAAGTTCTAGTTCACTTCTAGTTCAGTTCTAGTTCAGTTCTAGTTCAGTTCTAGTTCACTTCTAGTTCAGTCCTAGTTCAGTTCTAGTTCAGTTCTAGTTCAGTTCTAGTTCAGTTCTAGTTCAGTTCTAGTTCAGTTCTAGTTCAGTTCTAGTTCAGTTCTAGTTCAGTTCTAGTTCAGTTCTAGTTCAGTTCTAGTTCAGTTCTAGTTCAGTTCTAGTTCAGTTCTAGTTCAGTTCTAGTTCAGTTCTAGTTCAGTTCTAGTTCAGTTCTAGTTCAGTTCTAGTTCAGTTCTAGTTCAGTTCTAGTTCAGTTCTAGTTCAGTTCTAGTTCAGTTTCTAGATCAGTTCTAGTTCAGTTCTAGTTCAGTTCTAGTTCAGTTCTAGTTCAGTTCTAGTTCAGTTCTAGTTCAGTTCCAGTTCAGTTCTAGTACAGTTCTAGTTCAGTTCTAGTTCAGTTCTAGTTCAGTTCTAGTTCAGTTCTAGTTCAGTTCTAGTTCAGTTCTAGTTCAGTTCTAGTTCAGTTCTAGTTCAGTTCTAGTTCAGTTCTAATTCAGTTCTAGTTCAGTTCTAGTTCAGTTCTAGTTCAGTTCTAGTTCAGTTCTAGTTCAGTTCTAGTTCAGTTCTAGTTCAGTTCTAGTTCAGTTCTAGTTCAGTTCTAGTTCAGTTCTAGTTCAGTTCTAGTTCAGTTCTAGTTCAGTTCTAGTTCAGTTCTAGTTCAGTTCTAGTTCAATTCTAGTTCAGTTCTAGTTCAGTTCTAGTTCAGTTCTAGTTCAGTTCTAGTTCAGTTCTAGTTCAGTTCTAATTCAGTTCTAGTTCAGTTCTAGTTCAGTTCTAGTTCAGTTCTAGTTCAGTTCTAGTTCAGTTCTAGTTCAGTTCTAGTTCAGTTCTAGTTCAGTTCTAGTTCAGTTCTAGTTCAGTTCTAGTTCAGTTTCTAGTTCAGTTCTAGTTCAGTTCTAGTTCAGTTCTAGTTCAGTTCTAGTTCAGTTCTAGTTCAGTTCTAGTTCAGTTCTAGTTCAGTTCTAGTTCAGTTCTAGATCAGTTCTAGTTCACTTCTAGTTCAGTCCTAGTTCAGTTCTAGTTCAGTTCTAATTCAGTTCTAGTTCAGTTCTAGTTCAGTTCTAGTTCAGTTCTAGTTCAGTTCTAGTTTCAGTTCTAGTTCAGTTCTAGTTCAGTTCTAGTTCAGTTCTAGTTCAGTTCTAGTTCAGTTCTAGTTCAGTTCTAGTTCAGTTCTAGTTCAGTTCTAGTTCAGTTCTAGTTCAGTTCTAGTTCAGTTCTAGTTCAGTTCTAGTTCAGTTCTAGTTCAGTTCTAGTTCAGTTCTAGTTCAGTTCTAGTTCAGTTCTAGTTCAGTTCTAGTTCAGTTCTAGTTCAGTTCTAGTTCAGTTCTAGTTCAGTTCTAGTTCAGTTCTAGTTCAGTTCTAGTTCAGTTCTAGTTCAGTTCTAGTTCATTTCTAGTTCAGTTCTAGTTCAGTTCTAGTTCAGTTCTAGTTCAGTTCTAGTTCAGTTCTAGTTCAGTTCTAGTTCAGTTCTAGTTCAGTTCTAGTTCAGTTCTAGTTCAGTTCTAGTTCAGTTCTAGTTCAGTTCTATTTCAGTTCTAGTTCAGTTCTAGTTCAGTTCTAGTTCAGTTCTAGTTCAGTTCTAGTTAAGTTCTAGTTCACTTCTACTTCACTTCTAGTTCACTTCTAGTTCACTTCTAGTTCACTTCTAGTTCACTTCTAGTTCACTTCTAGTTCACTTCTAGTTAAGTTCTAGTTCACTTCTAGTTCAGTTCTAGTTCAGTTCTAGTTCAGTTTCTAGTTCACTTCTAGTTCAGTCCTAGTTTTCTTTCAGTTCGTCAGTTCTAGTTCAGTTCTAGTTCAGTTCTAGTTCAGTTCTAGTTCAGTTCTAGTTCAGTTCTAGTTCAGTTCTAGTTCAGTTCTAGTTCAGTTCTAGTTCAGTTCTAGTTCAGTTCTAGTTCAGTTTCTAGTTCAGTTCTAGTTCAGTTCTAGTTCAGTTCTAGTTCAGTTCTAGTTCAGTTCTAGTCATTCTAGTTCAGTTCTAGTTCAGTTCTAGTTCAGTTCTAGTTCAGTTCAGTTCTTCTAGTTCAGTTCTAGTTCAGTTTCGTTCTAGTCAGTTCTAGTTCAGTTCTAGTTCAGTTCTAGTTCATTCTAGTTCATTCTAGTTCTAGTTCAGTTCTAGTTCAGTTCTAGTTCAGTTCTAGTTCAGTTCATTCTAGTTCAGTTCTAGTTCAGTTCTAGTTCAGTTCTAGTTCAGTTCCAGTTCAGTTCTAGTACAGTTCTAGTTCAGTTCTAGTTCAGTTCTAGTTCAGTTCTAGTTCAGTTCTAGTTCAGTTCTAGTTCAGTTCTAGTTCAGTTCTAGTTCAGTTCTAATTCAGTTCTAGTTCATTCTAGTTCAGTTCTAGTTCTAGTTCAGTTCTAGTTCAGTTCTAGTTCAGTTCTAGTTCAGTTCTAGTTCAGTTCTAGTTCAGTTCTAGTTCTTCTAGTTCAGTTCTAGTTCAGTTCTAGTTCAGTTCTAGTTCAGTTCTAGTTCAGTTCTAGTTCAGTTCTAGTTCAGTTCTAGTTCAGTTCTAGTTCAGTTCTAGTTCAGTTCTGTTTCAGTTCTAGTTCAGTTTCTAGTTCAGTTCTAGTTCAGTTCTAGTTCAGTTCTAGTTCAGTCTAGTTCAGTTCTAGTTCAGTTCTAGTTCAGTTCTAGTTCAGTTCTAGTTCAGTTCTAGTTCAGTTCTAGTTCAGTTCTAGTTCAGTTCTAGTTCAGTTCTAGTTCAGTTCTAGTTCAGTTCTAGTTCAGTTCTAGTTCAGTTCTAGTTCAGTTCTAGTTCAGTTCTAGTTCAGTTCTAGTTCAGTTCTAGTTCAGTTCTAGTTCAGTTCTAGTTCAGTTCTAGTTCAGTTCTAGTTCATTCTAGTTCAGTTCTAGTTCAGTTCTAGTTCAGTTCTAGTTCAGTTTCTAGTTCAGTTCTAGTTCAGTTCTAGTTCAGTTCTAGTTCAGTTCTAGTTCAGTTCTAGTTCAGTTCTAGTTCAGTTCTAGTTCAGTTCTAGTTCAGTTCTATTTAGCTCGAATTCAGTTCTACTTCAGTTCTAGTTTAGATCGAATTCAGTTCTACTTCAGTTCTAGTTTAGCTCGAATTCAGTTCTAGTTCAGTTCTAATTCAGTTCTAGTTCGTACTTAAGGTTCTCCCTCAGCAAACAATTTGTTTGAATGTAATATTTAAAATATTCTTCTATACGAATATGAAAATTTGCCAACACAAGCAAATCAAATAAAATACGTTGTAATATTTCGTTTTCATCGACGCTGCTATTAAAATTAACAACTGCGCGAAAACAACAACAACAGCTAAATTTGCAACAATGTATGCCAAAAACGAAATGGAAAACTTTGAACCAACTGCAAAACTAAGTCTATTGGCAATACAATGTTGCCCTATTGCCCACAGTCCGACAAATAGAAAAAACAATTAAAAAATTTGTTTAAGTAATTGCTATAGTTGTAGTGTTTGTTTGTATTTTAGAATAGTTTTTCTAACTAATTCTATGGCGCATGTGTCCTTGGCCTTGTATTTTACAACTTACAGATAGAAAAAGTTCATTGCACTCGCGTTTGAACGACTCGATAATCGAGAGACGTTGGTTACGTTAGTGCACTTGTGGACGTGTTATTTGCAAAAAGTATTTAAAAATGTATAAATGCAGTAAATTTTGTTAGAATGTATTTTGTTTGTTTGTATTTTTTTCTACTTATGCAAGTTCGGTACCCACTTAATGAGCCCATATGGGGAAGTTAGGTATTATAACAAGTATATTTTTATAGATTCGTAATTATTCGTAATAATAGGCCAATGCATTTGTTAATATATAGCTCTAGTACTTAGACAGAATTATTATTATTATTATTGTGCATTAGATTTACTTTTTTGTTGTATCATTAAAGAAATAGTCATTTTATTTAATGATTTTTTTCTAGATTTTTTTCTTTAATAAAAATTTATGGGTTTTTCAACTTGGAAGTCATTAAAATTAAATGGTTTTTGTTTAATTTGCAAGTGTTACAATAGACGTAAATAATTTATTAATCATATTTTTAGTTATTGTGACATTTTCTTCGAACTATTAAAAATATCAAGGCTTTGGAAAAAAATATTTAAAAATTATTAGCCAATTTAAAAGGAACAATAATTTTAGATATATTGAAAAGTTGAAGAAAATATTGAAAAAATATAATTTATTTAAATTTACTAAAAATATTTAGTCTAGTTTATAGGCTAGTCTATGGTCTAGTCTAGTATATAGTTAAGTCTATGGTCTAGTCTATAGTCTAGTCTATAGTCTAGTCTATGGTCTAGTCTATAGTCTAGTCTATAGTCTAGTCTATAGTCTAGTCTATAGTCTAGTCTATAGTCTAGTCTAGTCTATAGTCTAGTCTATAGTCTAGTCTATAGTCTAGTCTATAGTCTAGTCTATAGTCTAGTCTATAGTCTAGTCGATAGTCTAGTCTATAGTCGAGTCTATAGCCTAGTCTAGTCTATAGTCTAGTCTATAGTCTAATCTAGTCTATAGTCTAGTCTATAGTCTAGTCTATAGTCTAGTCTATAGTCTAGTCTATGGTCTAGTCTATAGTCTAGTCTATAGTCTAGTCTATAGTCTAGTCTATAGTCTATTCTATAGTCGAGTCTTTAGTCTAGTCTAGTCTATAGTCTAGTCTATAGTCTAGTCTATAGTCTAGTCGATAGTCTAGTCTATAGTCGAGTCTATAGCCTAGTCTAGTCTATAGTCTAGTCTATGGTCTAGTCTATAGTCTAGTCTAGTCTAGTCTAGTCTAATCTAGTCTAGTCTATAGTCTAGTCTATAGTGTAGTCTATAGTGTAGTCTAGTCTAGTCTATAGTGTAGTCTAGTCTATAGTCTAGTCTAGTCTATAGTCTAGTCTATAGTCCAGTCTATAGTCTAGTTTATAGTCAAGTCTATAGTCTATTCTATAGTCTAGTCTATAGTCTAGTCTATAGTCTAGTCTATAGTCTAGTCTATAGTCTAGTCTATAGTCTAGTCTATAGTCTAGTCTATAGTCTAGTCTATAGTCTAGTCTATAGTCTAGTCTATAGTCTAGTCTATAGTCTAGTCTATAGTCTAGTCTATAGTCTAGTCTATAGTCTATATAGTCTAGTCTATAGTCTAGTCTATAGTCTAGTCTAGTCTAGTCTAGTCTAGTCTAGTCTATAGTCTAGTCTATAGTCTAGTCTATAGTCTAGTCTATAGTCTAGTCTATAGTCTAGTCTATAGTCTAGTCTATAGTCTAGTCTATAGTCTAGTCTATAGTCTAGTCTATAGTCTAGTCTATAGTCTAGTCTATAGTCTAGTCTATAGTCTAGTCTATAGTCTAGTCTATAGTCTAGTCTATAGTCTAGTCTATAGTTTAGTCTATAGTCTAGTCTATAGTCTAGTCTATAGTCTAGTCTATAGTCTAGTCTATAGTCTAGTCTATAGTCTAGTCTATAGTCTATAGTCTAGTCTATAGTCAAGTCTATAGTCTAGTCTATAGTCTATTCTATAGTCTAGTCTATAGTCTAGTCTATAGTCTAGTCTATAGTCTAGTCTATAGTCTAGTCTATAGTCTAGTCTATAGTCTAGTCTATAGTCTAGTCTATAGTCTAGTCTATAGTCTAGTCTATAGTCTAGTCTATAGTCTAGTCTATAGTCTAGTCTATAGTCTAGTCTATAGTCTAGTCTATAGTCTAGTCTATAGTCTAGTCTATAGTCTAGTCTATAGTCTAGTCTATAGTCTAGTCTATAGTCTAGTCTATAGTCTAGTCTATAGTCTAGTCTATAGTCTAGTCTATAGTCTAGTCTATAGTCTAGTCTATAGTAAAGTCTATAGTCTAGTCTATAGTCTAGTCTATAGTCTAGTCTGTAGTCTAGTCTATAGTCTAGTCTATAGTCTAGTCTATAGTCTAGTCTATAGTCTAGTCTATAGTCTAGTCTATAGTCTAGTCTATAGTCTAGTCTATAGTCTAGTCTATAGTCTAGTCTATAGTCTAGTCTATAGCCTAGTCTATAGTCTAGTCTATAGTCTAGTCTATAGTCTAGTCTATAGTCTAGTCTATAGTCTAGTCTATAGTCTAGTCTATAGTCTAGTCTATAGTCTAGTCTATAGTCTAGTCAATAATCTAGTCTATAGTCTAGTCTATAGTCTAGTCTATAGTCTAGTCTATAGTCTAGTCTATAGTCTAGTCTATAGTCTAGTCTATAGTCTAGTCTATAGTCTAGTCTATAGTCTAGTCTATAGTCTAGTCTATAGTCTAGTCTCTAGTCTAGTCTATAGTCTAGTCTATAGTCTAGTCTATAGTCTAGTCTATAGTCTAGTCTATAGTCTAGTCTATAGTCTAGTCTATAGTCTAGTCTATAGTCTAGTCTATAGTCTAGTCTATAGTCTAGTCTATAGTCTAGTCTAAAGTCTAGTCTATAGTCTAGTCTATAGTCTAGTCTATAGAGTAGTCTATAGTATAGTCTAGTCTATAGTCTAGTCTATAGTCTAGTCTATAGTCTAGTCTATAGTCTAGTCTATAGTCTAGTCTATAGTCTAGTCTATAGTCTAGTCTATAGTCTAGTCTATAGTCTAGTCTATAGTCTAGTCTCTAGTCTAGTCTATAGTCTAGTCTATAGTCTAGTCTATAGTCTAGTCTATAGTCTAGTCTATAGTCGAGTCTATAGTCGAGTCTATAGTCGAGTCTATAGTCGAGTCTATAGTCTAGTCTATAGTCTAGTCTATAGTCTAGTCTATAGTCTATATAGTCTAGTCTATAGTCTAGTCTATAGTCTAGTCTATAGTCTAGTCTATAGTCTAGTCTATAGTCTAGTCTATAGTCTAGTCTATAGTCTAGTCTATAGTCTAGTCTATAGTCTAGTCTATAGTCTAGTCTATAGTCTAGTCTATAGTCTAGTCTATAGTCTAGTCTATAGTCTAGTCTATAGTCTAGTCTATAGTCTAGTCTATAGTCTAGTCTATAGTCTAGTCTATAGTCTAGTCTATAGTCTAGTCTATAGTCTAGTCTATAGTCTAGTCTATAGTCTAGTCTATAGTCTAGTCTATAGTCTAGTCTATAGTCTAGTCTATAGTCTAGTCTATAGTCTAGTCTATAGTCTAGTCTATAGTCTAGTCTATAGTCTAGTCTATAGTCTAGTCTATAGTCTAGTCTATAGTCTAGTCTATAGTCTAGTCTATAGTCTAGTCTATAGTCTAGTCTATAGTCTAGTCTATAGTCTAGTCTATAGTCTAGTCTAGTCTAGTCTATAGTCTAGTATATAGTCTAGTCTATAGTCTAGTCTATAGTCTAGTCTATAGTCTAGCCTATAGTCTAGCCTATAGTCTAGTCTATAGTCTAGTCTATAGTCTAGTCTATAGTCTAGTCTATAGTCTAGTCTATAGTCTAGTCTATAGTCTAGTCTATAGTCTAGTCAATAGTCTAGTCTATAGTCTAGTCTACAGTCTAGTCTATAGTCTAGTCTGTAGTCTAGTCTATAGTCTAATCTATAGTCTAATTTATAGCCTAGTCTATAATCTAGTCTATAGTCTAGTCTGTAGTCTAGTCTATAGTCTAATCTATAGTCTAATTTATAGCCTAGTCTATAATCTAGTCTATAGTCTAATTTATAGTCTAGTCTATAGTCTAGTCTATAGTCTAGTCTATAGTCTAGTCTATAGTCTAGTCTAGTCTAGTCTATAGTCTAGTCTATAGTCTAGTCTATAGTCTAGTCTATAGTCTAGTCTATAGTCTAGTCTATAGTCTAGTCTATAGTCTAGTCTATAGTCTAGTCTATAGTCTAGTCTTTAATCTAGTTTATAGTCTAGTCAATAGTCTATTCTATAGTCTAGTCTATAGTCTAGTCTATAGTTTAGTCTATAGTCTAGTCTACATGTAGGCTGTAGTCTATAACAGAAAATTTTTATTTTTCAAAATATCAAATTTATCGTTAAATAAATGGAACGTGCCTTTCATCACTTTTGCCTTTAGAATCTTTGAAGATTGTTTAACAATCATTTGCTTATAAAATCTTCTCTTCCGTGTTTGTATCTTTTACAAATTTTGTGATAATTTTTATTGTCAATACAATGTTCAACGTCAATTTTGAAACTTATAATCAGTTTTTAATTAATATATTAACGTTCATAACTTTTAATCAGATGTTAAGTAATTTATAAGAATTCCCTGTTTCGATATTTGTTTTAAGAAGTTTTGCTGATATTTCTGACCAGATGTCTTATAAAGTTATTTACTTCCGTTAATGATGTAATGCTGTTATATTTAAGTCCTTTTTTTAATGTTTGTTATAATTACAGAAAACAAAAACCATTACAAATGATGTTAATTGATTTTTTACGCAAGCAAAAAGTTTAAAAATAAAATTCTGTTTAAAAAAAATACTTTTTCAAACAGATTTTTTCGTTTTTAGTAATGCGGAACTGCAAATAATAAACTGTTTTTATTACATTTCTTAACAATTTAATAACAAGAGCGAAAAAGAGTTGCCAGAAGATAAAATTTTAAGATTAAAAGTAAAAACATTATTTAATAAATTACAAATCAACTTGAAATTAGAGGCAAACAATCCCCTTCTAAAAAATATCCCAATTGTCGCTTAAACGAATTTTTAAAAATTTTACTTTAATTCATATGCAGTATACAGTCATCAAAAGAAATGCAAGTGTAGAATTGTAAAAATAACCACATATTGCAAGTTTATATTTAATTTACAACAAATTGACAAAAATAAAAACACCATAATAAAAACATTAAAACGTCAACAGCCTTCGTTGCATGCACAAGCAAAAGTTTCATCACCCATTCATTGGCAAACATTTTTACCATAAAAATATTAAACAGTAAAAAACCTTATTGCATTTTTAAGAGCAAAAATGTTCGACAAAAGTCGATTTTCGGAACTGGTCTATAGTCCCGGCTATAGACTTGACAAGACTATAGTCCAAACTATGAGTTAGTACAGACTATAAACTAAACTGTAGTCCACATTAAAGAATAGCCTGTAGTACACACTAGATCGGACTATAGTCCAGACTACAGACTAGACTTTAATACCAACTATAGACCAGAATGAAGTCCAGACTATATACTAAACTATAAAATAGACTATAGACTAGACTATAGACTACACTGCAGACTAGACCACAGACTAGACTATAGACCACACTAGAGAATAGACTATAGACTGACTAAAGATCAGACTATAGACTATACTATAGACTACATTATAGACTAGACTATGGACTACACTATAGACTAGAAAATAGATTTGACAATAGATTTGACTATAGACTAGACTATAGACTAGACTATAGACTAGATAGACTAGACTATAGACTAGACTATAGACTAGACTATAGACTCTACTATAGACTAGACTATAGACTAGACTATAGACTAGACTATAGACTAGACTATAGACTAGACTATAGACTAGACTATAGACTAGACTATAGACTAGACTATAGACTAGACTATAGACTAGACTATAGACTAGACTATAGACTAGACTATAGACTAGATTATAGACTACACTACAGACTAGACTAGACTATAGACTAGACTACAGACTACACTACAGACTAGACTAGACCATAGACTAGACTATAGGCTAGACTATAGACTAGACAAGACTATAGACAGACTAGACTATAGACTAGACTATAGACTAGACTATAGACTAGACTATGACTAGACTATAGACTAGACTATAGACTAGACTATAGACTAGACTATAGACTAGACTATAGACTAGACTATAGACTAGACTATAGACTAGACTATAGACTAGACTATAGACTAGACTATAGACTAGACTATAGACTAGACTATAGACTAGACTATAGACTAGACTATAGACTAACTATAGACTAGACTATAGACTAGACTATAGCTAGACTATAGACTAGACAAGACTATAGACTAGACTAGGCTTGACTAGACTAGACTATAGACTAGACTATAGACTAGACTATAGGCTAGACTATAGACTAGAAAGACTATAGACTAGACTAGCTTGACTAGACTAGACTATAGACTAGACTAGACTATAGACTAGACTATAGACTAGACTAGACTATAGACTAGACTAGACTATAGACTAGACTAGACTATAGACTAGACTATAGACTAGACTATAGACTAGACTATAGACTAGACTATAGACTAGACTATAGACTAGACTATAGACTAGACTATAGACTAGACTATAGACTAGACTATAGACTAGACTGTAGACTAGACTATAGACTAGACTATAGACTAGACTATAGACTAGACTATAGACTAGACTATAGACTAGACTATAGACTAGACTATAGACTAGACTATAGACTAGACTTTTTTTTTTTTTTTTTTTTTTTTTTTTATAGGACGTAGTGATAGTACACTATCAACTAGTGGCCCCACGAATACCTCCCCGTCCCACCCCGGTACCACTTTCGCATTTCATCGGGGCAGACGATTTTATATATCGCTATCCTACTCCCCCATCCTCATATGAGATTAGGGGTTCGGCGTTGCGATCAGATCTGCATTTCATTATATGTGTGATAAAATCTTGACACTTCATCCACGTTTCTTCGGATTTCAACATTTCCGAAACAATGTTTACCGGAGTTAATATAGTTCCAATATATTCATATAAAGATCTCCTCATTTGGTTCCATTTTTCACATTGAAATAGAGTATGTTCTGCGGTATCTTCTTGGGATCCACAGTCTTCACAATATATTCTCTTTTATCTTGAATCTTGTTAAATATGAGTTAAAATTTCCATGTCCCGTTAGTATTTGTGTTAGATAGTAGTGCATTCTACCGTGTTTTCGTTTTATCCAGCTTTAATGTCTGGTATCAGTTTATGGGTCCATCTACCCCTTTCATCTGCTTCCCATTGTTCCTGCCACTTTGTTAGCAGATTGTTTCTTGCTTCCTCTTTTACATTTTTAAATATTGCGTATTGATGTCTAGACTTGTTGCTACATTCAATCTTTGCCATATTTCTTCTCGCTCCAATATAAGGAGGTCAATGGGTGGAATTCCGGAGAGAACTAAAGCTGCACTTGTGGACACAGTTCTGTACGCTGATATTACCCTTAGGGCACTAACTCTCTGTGGTTTTAACAGTTGTGTGATTACACACTTTCTTTTCAAAGCTGATGCAATTATAGGTGCTGCATACAGCATTTGTGAGTGAACTACACTGTTTATGAGCTTCCTAGTGGAGTCTTTAGGTCCGTTTATATTTGGCATAATTTTTGTTAACACATTTGCAGTTTTTAGGGCTTTGTCTCGAGTGTTCTGTACATGTATATTGAAGTTTAATCGATTATCTAGTAGAACACCAAGATATCTTAAACTTTTGCTAAAGGTTATACTTTTACCTTGTATTCTTAGTTTTGGAGCTATAAACGATCTACGATTTGTAATTAATATTGACTCTGTTTTTTCGGCCGCTAATTTCAGACCATGCTCGTTTAACCACCTATCGCAGCGGCTGAGGCTATCATTAGTTATTATTTCCAGAGCTTGTGGCAAAGTATGGAAATAACAAGTGCTATAGACTAGACTATAGACTACTATAGACTAGACTATAGACTAGACTATAGACTAGACTATAGACTAGACTATAGACTAGACTATAGACTAGACTATAGACTAGACTATAGACTAGACTATAGACTAGACTATAGACTAGACTATAGACTAGACTATAGACTAGACTATAGACTAGACTATAGACTAGACTATAGACTAGACTATAGACTAGACTATAGACTAGACTATAGACTAGACTATAGACTAGACTATAGACTAGACTATAGACTAGACTATAGACTAGACTATAGACTAGACTATAGACTAGACTATAGACTAGACTATAGACTAGACTATAGACTAGACTATAGACTAGACTATAGACTAGACTATAGACTAGACTATAGACTAGACTATAGACTAGACTATAGACTAGACTATAGACTAGACTATAGACTAGACTATAGACTAGACTATAGACTAGACTATAGACTAGACTATAGACTAGACTATAGACTAGACTATAGACTAGACTATAGACTAGACTATAGACTAGACTATAGACTAGACTATAGACTAGACTATAGACTAGACTATAGACTAGACTATAGACTAGACTATAGACTAGACTATAGACTAGACTATAGACTAGACTTAGACTAGACTATAGACTAGACTATAGACTAGACTATAGACTACTAGACTATAGACTAGACTATAGACTAGACTATAGACTAGACTATAGACTAGACTATAGACTAGACTATAGACTAGACTATAGACTAGACTATAGACTAGACTATAGACTAGACTATAGACTAGACTATAGACTAGACTATAGACTAGACTATAGACTAGACTATAGACTAGACTATAGACTAGACTATAGACTAGACTATAGACTAGACTATAGACTAGACTATAGACTAGACTATAGACTAGACTATAGACTAGACTATAGACTAGACTATAGACTAGACTATAGACTAGACTATAGACTAAACTGTAGACTAGACTATAGACTAGACTATAGACTAGACTATAGACTAGACAATAGACTAGACTATAGACTAGACTATAGACTAGACTATAGACTAGACTATAGACTAGACTATAGACTAGGCTATAGACTAGACTATAGACTAGACTATAGACTAGACTATAGACTAGGCTATAGACTAGACTATAGACTAGACTATAGACTAGACTATAGACTAGACTATAGACTAGACTATAGACTAGACTATAGACTAGACTATAGACTAGACTATAGACTAGACTATAGACTAGACTATAGACTAGACTATAGACTAGACTATAGACTAGACTATAGACTAGACTATAGACTAGACTATAGACTAGACTATAGACTAGACTATAGACTAGACTATAGACTAGACTATAGACTAGACTATAGACTAGACTATAGACTAGACTATAGACTAGACTATAGACTAGACTATAGACTAGACTATAGACTAGACTATAGACTAGACTATAGACTAGACTATAGACTAGACTATAGACTAGACTATAGACTAGACTATAGACTAGACTATAGACTAGACTATAGACTAGACTATAGACTAGACTATAGACTAGACTATAGACTAGACTATAGACTAGACTATAGACTAGACTTAGACTAGACTATAACGACTATAGACTAGACTATAGACTAGACTATAGACTAGACTATAGACTAGACTATAGACTAGACTATAGACTAGACTATAGACTAGACTATAGACTAGACTATAGACTAGACTATAGACTAGACTATAGACTAGACTATAGACTAGACTATAGACTAGACTATAGACTAGACTATAGACTAGACTATAGACTAGACTATAGACTAGACTATAGACTAGACTATAGACTAGACTATAGACTAGACTATAGACTAGACTATAGACTAGACTATAGACTAGACTATAGACTAGACTATAGACTAGACTATAGACTAGACTATAGACTAGACTATAGACTAGACTATAGACTAGACTATAGACTAGACTATAGACTAAACTGTAGACTAGACTATAGACTAGACTATAGACTAGACAATAGACTAGACTATAGACTAGACTATAGACTAGACTGTAGACTAGACTATAGACTAGACTATAGACTAGGCTATAGACTAGACTATAGACTAGACTATAGACTAGACTATAGACTAGGCTATAGACTAGACTATAGACTAGACTATAGACTAGACTATAGACTAGACTATAGACTAGACTATAGACTAGACTATAGACTAGACTATAGACTAGACTATAGACTAGACTATAGACTAGACTATAGACTAGACTATAGACTAGACTATAGACTAGACTATAGACTAGACTATAGACTAGACTATAGACTAGACTATAGACTAGACTATAGACTAGACTATAGACTAGACTATAGACTAGACTATAGACTAGACTATAGACTAGACTATAGACTAGACTATAGACTAGACTATAGACTAGACTAGACTATAGACTAGACTATAGACTAGACTATAGACTAGACTATAGACTAGACTATAGACTAGACTATAGACTAGACTATAGACTAGACTATAGACTAGACTATAGACTAGACTATAGACTAGACTATAGACTAGACTATAGACTAGACTATAGACTAGACTATAGACTAGACTATAGACTAGACTATAGACTAGACTATAGACTAGACTATAGACTAGACTATAGACTAGACTATAGACTAGACTATAGACTAGACTATAGACTAGACTATACTAGACTATAGACTAGACTATAGACTAGACTATAGACTAGATAGACTAGACTATAGACTAGACTATAGACTAGACTATAGACTAGACTATAGACTAGACTATAGACAAGACTATAGACTAGCCTATAGACTAGCCTATAGACTAGACTATAGACTACACTATAGACTAGACTATAGATTAGACTATAGACTAGACTATAGACTAGACTATAGATTAGACTATAAACTAGACTATAGACTAGATTATAGAACTAGACTAGACTAGACTATAGTCTAGTCTATAGTCTAGTCTATAGTCTGGTCTATAGACTAGGACTATAGATTGGACTATAGACTAGACTATAAACTTTAATCTAACTATCATTTTTATTTCACTTTTATCCCTTTATTTAAAACATGGAAGATCTTATCGTAGCAGTAGGTTCTCACATGAGGTCCTGCTATGTTCTCATTGACTATGATCCAATTTCTGGATTGTCTCGTAATTTCCAATACAAATTCTGGCCTATTGTTCCGCTACATAACACCCGACATCGATCTACTTTATTGAATATTGGCTTTGTCCATGAAGTGTACGTCATCTTGTCCAAGAAATTCGCTGAATTAACATTCAGCATTTTTATAGCATCTGCAGATATCATCTGCATAACAGACCTACCCCTATACCCATTTTCATATTGACATACTTTGCTGATTTATGAAGCACCCGGTTAATGTGGAAGAGTGTTAGTTTTGGCGCGTCATTGAAAGCAATTTTCACAAATTTTTTAAGTTTACAATTCTTACAGGCAGGTTTTCAACGGTTTTTTTTATATATTTCTGAAATTGAAACTTCCATGTCAGTTAACATTATCCAATATTTAGAAATTCAGACCTGTTCCAAATGGTACAAAATTCATTCTGTAGGTGCAACAAACTGCACATAAATGTGTACAATTTCAAAGTACTAGTAAACGACCGACACATTTTAACCATAAAAATTTAATAATTTTATTAAATATTTTAACAAACAAAAAACCTCAACAACAAATATTAAACAAAC
>NW_023994378.1:22500-45000 GCF_015586225.1 Lucilia sericata | reverse complement strand
AACGAACGAACTAACGAACGAACGAACGAACGAACGAACGAACGAAACGAACGAACGAACGAACTAACGAAAACGAACGAACGAAACGAACGAACGAACGAACGAACGAACGAACGAACGAACGAACGAACGAACGAACGAACGAACTAAACGAACGAACCGAACGAACGAAGACAACGAGAGAAACTAACGAACTAACGAACGAACGACGAACTAACTAACGAAGAACTAACTAACAACGAACGAACTAACTAAACGAACTAACGAACTAACAACGAACTAACTAAACTAACTAACTAACGAACTAACTAACGAACAAAACTAACTAACTAACTAACTAACTAACTAACTAACAACTAACTACCTACCTACCTAACTAACTAACTAACTAACTAGCTAGCAACTAACTAACTGGACTATTCCATCGACTAGTCTATGGACTATTCTATGAACTACTCTCTGGGCTAGTGTAAGGGCTGGTCTGTCGACTAGTACCAAAAAAAGTACAATAATACAAAAGTTTCCAACCCTGTGATGAAATTTAAAGAGGGAGCTTCTCTAACTGCACTGCTATAGAGAGTGTGTTGGAGAGTAAGAGTATGCAAGTGAGTATAATTGAATTGTATTGTTGTTGGTGCGAATGCAGTGAGAACTTTATTCTAGAATATTGTCTGCCGGTTTGTCGTCCGACGCGTCTATTGCTGTTTTTTTTTGTGTTGATGTATGGGTGATTGGCTGTTGTTTTTATTGTGTCTCCATGTCTGGTGCAATATACCGATTTGGTATGAAACTACGAGAGGAGTATGAAAGAGATTTTACAACTTTATTAATGTTGGGTTTTATACTGGAAAACATTACACCAAAAGCTTCCAAGTTTATTAACTCACACTTTTACGTAGATTGAGGCATAAATGCAGTTATAATTTTTGAACAGAGACGTCTAAAAGATATACAATTATGATAATGTATACTAATTAAACACTTGAGAGATGAAATTATTAAATTGTCAACTAAACATAGCTACTAGATTCCGCTTGGGTTAAATGCAATTGGAACCGAGTCATTTACCTATAAAAACATAAAATGACAAATCATTCCGTGACTCTGCGATATTAACAGTAACAACTTCTCTATAATAAAAAAAATTCTTTATTTAAGTGCAATAATTAGCATATTCTCACTATTCTTCAGTTTCAGTTCAGTTCTTTTTCAATTTTAGGTTCAGTTCTAGTTCAGTTCTAGTTCAGTTCTAGTTCAGTTCTAATTCAGTTCTAGTTCAGCTCTAGTTCAGTTCTAGTTCAGTTTTAGTTCACTTCTAGTGTCAGTTCTATTTGAGTTCTAGTTGAGTTCTAGTTGAGTTCTAGTTAGTTCTAGTTCAGTTCTAGTTCAGTTCTAGTTCAGTTCTAGTTCAGTTCTAGTTCAGTTCTAGTTCAGTTCTAGTTCAGTTCTAGTTCAGTTCTAGTTCAGTTCTAGTACAGTTCTAGGTCAGTTCCAGTTCAGTTTTAGTTCAGTTCTAGTTCAGTTTTAGTTCAGTTCTAGTTGAGTTCTCGTTGAGTTCTAGTTCAGTTCTAGTTCTAGTTCAGTTCTAGTTCCGTTCTAGTTCATTTCGAGTTCAGTTCTAGTTCAGTTCTAGTTCAGTTCTAGTTCAGTTTCTAGTTCAGTTCTAGTTCAGTTCAGTTCTAGTTTCAGTTCTAGTTCAGTTCTGTTCATTTTCTAGTTCAGTTATAGTTCAGTTCTAGTACAGTTCTAGTTCAGTTCTAGTTTAGTTCTAGTTCAGTTTCTAGTTCAGTTCTAGTTCAGTTCTAGTTCAGTTCTAGTTCAGTTCTAGTTCAGTTCTAGTTCAGTTCTAGTTCTAGTTCAGTTCTAGTTCAGTTCTAGTTCAGTTCTAGTTCAGTTCTAGTTCAGTTCTAGTTCAGTTCTAGTTCAGTTCTAGTTCAGTTCTAGTTCAGTTCTAATTCAGTTCTAGTTCAGTTCTAGTTCAGTTCTAGTTCAGTTCTAGTTCAGTTCTAGTTCAGTTCTAGTTCAGTTCTAGTTCAGTTCTAGTTCAGTTTCTAGTTCAGTTCTAGTTCAGTTCTAGTTCAGTTCTAGTTCAGTTCTAGTTCAGTTCTAGTTCAGTTCTAGTTTCAGTTCTAGTTCAGTTCGAGTTCAGTTCTAGTTCAGTTCTAGTTCAGTTCAAGTTCAGTTCATGTTCAGTTCTAGTTCAGTTCTTGTTCAGTTCTAGTTCAGTTCTAGTTCAGTTCTAGTTCAGTTCTAGTTCAGTTCTACTTCAGTTCTAGTTCAGTTCTAGTTCAGTTCTTGTTCAGTTCTAGTCCAGTTCTAGTCCAGTTCTAGTTCAGTTCTAGTTAAGTTCTAATTCAGTTGTAGTTCAGTTCTAGTTCAGTTCTAGTTCAGTTCTAGTTCAGTTCTAGTTCATTTCTAGTTCAGTTCTAGTTCAGTTCTAGTTCAGTTCTAGTTCAGTTCTAGTTCAGTTCGAGTTCAGTTCTAGTTCAGTTCTAGTTCAGTTCAAGTTCAGTTCATGTTCAGTTCTAGTTCAGTTCTTGTTCAGTTCTAGTTCAGTTCTAGTTCAGTTCTAGTTCAGTTCTAGTTCAGTTCTAGTTCAGTTCTACTTCAGTTCTAGTTCAGTTCTAGTTCAGTTCTTGTTCAGTTCTAGTCCAGTTCTAGTTAAGTTCTAATTCAGTGTAGTTCAGTTCTAGTTCAGTTCTAGTTCAGTTATAGTTCAGTTCTAGTTCAGTTCTAGTTCAGTTCTAGTTCAGTTCTAGTTCAGTTCTAGTTCAGTTCTAGTTCTAGTTCAGTTCTAGTTCAGTTCTAGTTCAGTTCTAGTTCAGTTCTAGTTCAGTTCTAGTTCAGTTCTAGTTCAGTTTTTAGTTCAGTTCTAGTTCAGTTCTAGTTCAGTTCTAGTTCAGTTCTAGTTCAGTTCTGGTTCTTGTTTAGTTCTAATTCTAATTCGGTTCTAATTCAGTTCTAGTTCAGTTCTAGTTCAGTTCTAGTTCTAGTTCAGTTCCAGTCAGTTCAGTTGGTTCAGTTCAGTTCAGTTCTAGTTCAGTTCTAGGTCAGTTCTAGTTCAGTTCTAGTTCAGTTCTAGTTCAGTTCTAGTTCAGTTCTAGTTCAGTTCTAGTTCAGTTCTAGTTCAGTTCTAGTTCAGTTCTAGTTCAGTTCTAGTTCAGTTCTAGTTCAGTCTAGTTCAGTTCTAGTTCAGTTCTAGTTCAGTTCTAGTTCAGTTCTAGTTCAGTTCTAGTTCATTCTAGTTCAGTTCTAGTTCAGTTCTAGTTCAGTTCTAGTTCAGTTCTAGTTCAGTTCTAGTTCTTGTTTAGTTCTAGTTCAGTTCTAATTCAGTTCTAGTTCTGTTCTAATACAGTTCAGGTTCAAATTTTCTTAAGATCTTGTTTAAAAATGCCACGCCTCTGTTTTTAACTTAAATTGTAATATTTTTTATTATTTCTGTCTGCACACGCCAAAAAAGTTGACGCCTTTATTTTTTTTTTACATTTTTGTTGTTGCTGATAATATGCATACAATCGAAGAACGTATTTATCCCGATGATTGTACTATTTATTTAAATAAATATCTTTCTTAGTTTGTAGCGCTCGTTGTAAGAAAATAGGTGTATAAATTTGCCCTTGTTGATTTTATTTATCGACAACAAAGTTGTGGTATAATGCTAGTAAGCTTTTTAAAACAACACACCCCCTCCCTCAACTACAAGGAACCCAGAGTTTGTCTTAAATTTCCCAACAATTGGCAATTGTTATTGAGAAAATGAAAATATTTGTTGCCGGTTGCTAGTTGCACGTACCTACCTACAGCTCTATCTACTTCTCGTTATAATTTATTTTGTTTGACTTTCTGTCTGTCCACGTTTGTTTGTTCAAGTCCGTCCGCTCTCTTACAATGTAAAAATGTATAAAAATAAGAAAAACACAGCCACAGCAGCAGCAACAACAATTCAAATGTTGAAAATTCAGTTGGCAATGAAAATTGTGTAGAAAGGTAAAAATAAATAGAATTAAAATTCAAAATTTTACACGTGTAATGTTAACAACACCTTTGTTGTCCACTTGAATAAAAAAAATAGCGAAATATTTATGCATTCGCTTATATTCATAATTTTACTTAAATGTAATTAATATTTATGATGTTGTTTATTTGATTTTATTGCAAATTCGAGGAAAAGTGGAATATGTGAATATATTATGGGGATTTACATTAAACTATAATAATTTTTGCCGACGTTGCCAATATTTTATAGTTTTGTTTTTCTAATTTTTATGATAATGAGATAAATATGTGGACAACAAGTGGATCCAAAATGAATACGACTGGAGTCAATTAAAATGGAGTCAAACTAGAACTGAACTAGAACTGAACTAGAACTGAACTAGAACTGAACTAGAACTGAACCAGAACTGAACTAGAACTGAACTAGAACTGAACTAGAACTAAACTAGAACTGAACTAGAACTGAACTAGAACTGAACTAGAACTGAACTAGAACTGAACAAGAACTGAACTAGAACTGAACTAGAACTGAACTAGAACTGAACTAGAACTGAACTAGAACTGAACTAGAACTGAACTGAACTGAACTAGAACTGAACTGAACTAGAACTGAACTAGAACTGAACTAGAACTGAACAAGAACTGAACAAGAACTGAACTAGAACTGAACTAGAACTGATCTAGAACTGAACTAGAACTGAACTAGAACTGAACAGAACTGAACTAGAACTGAAACTAGAACTGAACTAGAACTGAACTAGAACTGAACTGGAACTGAACTAGAACTGAACTAGAACTGAACTAGAACTGAGTAGAACTGAACTAGAACTGAACTAGAACTAAACAAGAACTGAACTAGAAGTGAACCAGAACTGAACTAGTACTGCACTACAGCTGAACTAGAACTGAACTGAACTAACTAGAACTGAACTAAACTATGACTGAACTAAACTAGAACTGAACTAAACTAGAACTGAACAGAACTAGTACTGAACAGAACAGAACTAGAACTGAACAGAACTAGAACTGAACTAGAACTGAACTAGAACTGAACTAGAACTGAACTAGAACTGAACTAGAACTGAACTAGAACTGAACTAGAACTGAACTAGAACTAGAACTGAACTAGAACTGAACTAGAACTGAACTAGAACTGAACTAGAACTGAACTAGAACTGAACTAGAACTGAACTAGAACTGAACTAGACTGAACTAGAAGAACTGAACTAGAACTGAACTAGAACTGAACTAGAACTGAACTAGAACTGAACTAGAACTGAACTAGAACTGAACTAGAACTGAACTAGAACTGAACTAGAACTGAACTAGAACTGAACTAGAACTGAACTAGAAGTGAACTAGAACTGAACTAGAACTGAACTAACTGAACTAGAACTGAACTAGAATTGAACTAGAACTGAACTAGAACTGAACTAGAACTGAACTAGAACTGAACTAGAACTGAACTAGAACTGAACTAGAACTGAACTAGAACTGAACTAGAACTGAACTAGAACTGAACTAGAACTGAACTAGAACTGAACTAGAACTGAACTAGAACTGAACTAGAACTGAACTAGAACTGAACTAGAACTGAACTAGAACTGAACTAGAACTGAACTAGAACTGAACTAGAACTGAACTAGAACTGAACTAGAACTGAACTAGAACTGAACTAGAACTGAACTAGAACTGAACTAGAAGTGAACTAGAACTGAACTAGTACTGAACTACAACTGAACTAACTAGAACTGAACTAAACTATGACTGAACTAAACTAGAAACTGAACTAAACTAGAACTGAACTGAACAGAACTGAACAGAACTAGAACTGAACAGAACTAGAACTGAACAGAACTAGAACTGAACTAGAACTGAACTAGAACTGAACTAGAACTGAACTAGAACTGAACTAGAACTGAACTAGAACTGAACTAGAACTGAACTAGAACTGAACTAGAACTGAACTAGAACTGAACTAGAACTGAACTAGAACTGAACTAGAACTGAACTAGAACTGAACTAGAACTGAACTAGAACTGAACTAGAACTGAACTAGAACTGAACTAGAACTGAACTAGAACTGAACTAGAACTGAACTAGAACTGAACTAGAACTGAACTAGAACTGAACTAGAACTGAACTAGAACTGAACTAGAACTGAACTAGAACTGAACTAGAATTGAACTAGAACTGAACTAGAACTGAACTAGAACTAGAACTGAACTAGAACTGAACTAGAACTGAACTAGAACTGAACTAGAACTGAACTAGAACTGAACTAGAACTGAACTAGAACTGAACTAGAACTGAACTAGAACTGAACTAGAACTGAACTAGAACTGAACTAGAACTGAACTAGAACTGAACTAGACTGAACTAGAACTAGAACTGAACTAGAACTGAACTAGAACTGAACTAGAACTGAACTAGAACTGAACTAGAACTGAACTAGAATTGAACTAGAACTGAACTAGAACTGAACTAGAACTAGAACTGAACTAGAACTGAACTAGAACTGAACTAGAACTGAACTAGAACTGAACTAGAACTGAACTAGAACTGAACTAGAACTGAACTAGAACTGAACTAGAACTGAACTAGAACTGAACTAGAACTGAACTAGAACTAAACTAGAACTGAACTAGAACTGAACTAGAACTGAACTAGAACTGAACTAGAACTGAACTAGAACTGAACTGAACTGAACTGAACTAGAACTGAACTGAACTGAACTGAACTGAACTAGAACTGAACTAGAACTGAACTAGAACTGAACTAGAACTGAACTAGAACTGAACTAGAACTGAACTAGAACTGAACTAGAACTTAACTAGAACTGAACTAGAACTGAACTAGAACTGAACTAGAACTGAACTAGAACTGAACTAGAACTGAACTAGAACTGAACTAGAACTGAACTAGAACTGAACTAGAACTGAACTAGAACTGAACTAGAACTGAACTAGAACTGAACTAGAACTGAACTAAAACTGAACTAGAACTGAACTAGAACTGAACTAGAACTGAACTAGAACTGAACTAGAACTGAACTAAAACTGAACTAGAACTGAACTAGAACTGAACTAAAACTGAACTAGAACTGAACTGGAACTGAATTAGCACTGAACTGGAACTGAACTAGCACTGAACTAGAACTGAACTAGAACTGAACTAGAACTAGAACTGAACTAGAACTGAACTAGAACTGAACTAGAACTGAACTAGAACTGAACTAAAACTGAACTAGAACTGAACTAGAACTGAACTAGAACTGAACTAGAACTGAACTAGAACTGAACTAGAACTGAACTAGAACTAAACTAGAACTGAACTAGAACTGAACTAGAACTGAACTAGAACTGAACTAGAACTGAACTAGAACTAAACTTGAACAAAACTGGAACTGAACTAGAACTGAACTAGAACTGAACTAGAACTGAACTAGAACTGAACTAGAACTGAACTAGAACTGAACTAGAACTGAACTAGAACTGAACTAGAACTGAACTAGAACTGAACTAGAACTGAACTAGAACTGAACTAGAACTGAACTAGAACTAGAACTGAACTAGAGCTGAACTAGATTAGGCTAGAGTCGACTATCATAGACAAGAATTGAATAAGCTGGTGTTGACTAGAATAGAGACGATTGGAATCGACTAGAATAGAATCGCGAGGAGTCGGCTAGAATTTAGTCAACTAGAGTTGACTGGATGTTGGTTGACAAGTAATGAAAATTATCTATTCTAAATACTTGTTTTTTCGAAATATCATTTATCAAAATTAGCTTGTACTATTAATTATTTAAAACAGAAATTTTGTAGATTTGTACCAGCATATATTTTTAGCAAGAAAAATTTATATAAATTGATAAATGACTGCCTCAAGTTGATTTGCATTATCAGCAAACACTGAATAATGCAAAAAATAATAAAACGAGCACATCAATAGCATGAAATTTTATAAATACGACGACAACAATAACAGAAAAATACAAATAATTAAATATTTAAATAACCGACATTAATGACATGATTCCGATAAACTTCACGTAATCTTAAAACACGACAAATTGCAACAAAAATAACAATTTAATCAGAAGAAATTATATGCAACACGTGTATTGAAATTTTCCGCCCTAAGTCAATAGCATGTCTTGAGCGTAGATTGATATACTTGACAGCATATGATAATAGTCAAGCAGTCAGAGGCAACTTATCAATTCCTAAGAACCTGTGCTTAGACAACTAAATATAAGTTAAGAAAGGAAAGATGTGGCTGAACTAGATACATGAATTTTGCCCATTACTGCCACTAAACAATTATTATTTAAGGCAGACACACGTCTGCCTAATATCGACTTCCAGCTGCAAACATTTTGCTTGTCAATTTAAATGTCAAACGACTAAATGTCTCCATGTAGTGTAAGACTTAATCGTTCTCTTTCGTATTTATGAAAAAATTATATATTTTTAAAAATTTCATTTATAAATGTGCTAATAAGTTTTAAAAATAATATTTAATTATAGATTTATATAATTGTTATTGCAAATATAAAATTGTTTAATTCAGACTCGTCATGTATGCTGTATGATATATGAAAAGTCATGCGGGATTCAATACAGAGTGTAGGAAATAAAATATGTTATTTTATTTCCAATATCCAGAATCTTTCGACTACTTTCGATGCTTTTCTCAATCACTCTAGACGGATCCATTCTAACTAATTCAGTCGCTTCCTATCGAACCAATTCTAGTTGCTTAACTTAATACTGGTCGAACCCTTTCGACGCTATTCTATTCGTATACAGATGACTTTTGTTTAGCCGTCTCCAGCCTTCTTTCTTACATTCATTGATCTGGAGTCAATCTAATTGATTCCAGATCAATGTTCAGTCGACGCAATTTTAAACAATTTCAGTCTACGTTACTTGAATCTGATGATCTTTGATCATCCCTATACAACTCTCTCTCTCTTTCACTTTTTCTTCCACAACTTTTCGCCCAGAGCATATTATTAAACCCCCGACTGTACGATATATACTATATCCCCCATTCTCACAACACCCTGTTTATGTGGGGAGTTCCGGCACGAGTTGCGAGTTTCTTACCCCTCCAACTCTCTCTCACTCTCTCTCACTTGGTCTCCTCTTTAGACTGCATTTAGTAACAAATTGCCATCAGTGTGACAATCATAATTATACTTAGTTATCTTTATTAACAAATTGCAAAAGTTCTGAGTATTAGTTTTTTTTTTACAAATAGTTGTTGTTTACATTAGAGTTTTTTTTCCATGTAATAACACAAAATCATATAATTAATATGTCTGGCCCTGGTAGGACCTATCGAAGGCACAGTTAATAATTTTTTATACTAGGCGACTATATTCCGTATAGTAGAATCTATTCTAGTCGCTTGCAATCCAACCTATTCTAATCTAAATCTATACTACTGGACTCTATTTAGTCGTCTTCAGTGAATTCTATTCTAGTCGATACCAATCGACTATATTCTAGTTGAATCCCTAGTTGACTTCAGCTTACTCTTTTCTTGTCGACCCTAGTCGCCTCTATTTTAGCAGACTACAGTCGCAACTATTCAAGTCAACTACAAACGACTCTAATCTTGTTACTTACAGACAGCAGTCGACTCCAGTCTAATCGAAAACAGACAACTCTATTCTAGTCAACTATAGTGGTCTTTATCTAGTCGACTCCAGTCAACTCCAATCGACTCTACTCTATTTGACTCTATTCTATTATAGACGACTACATTCGATTCTATTCTACACCAGTCCAGTCGACTCTATTCTAGTCGAATCCATTCGATTATATTCTACTTCAGACCGCGGCAATCTATTCTAGTCACTCACGTCGACTCGAGAAGAGTCTAATGCAAGCCAATTACTGTTCTAATACAGTTCTAAATCAATTCAAGTTCAGTTCTAGTTCTGTTCTAAGTATCTTCTAGTTCTGTTCTATTTCTGTTCTAGTTCTGTTCTAGTTCTGTTCTAGTTCTGTTCTAGTTCTGTTCTAGTTCTGTTCTAGTTCTGTTCTAGTTCTGTTCTAGTTCTGTTCTAGTTCTGTTCTAGTTCTGTTCTAGTTCTGTTCTAGTTCTTTTCTAGTTCTGTTCTAGTTCTGTTCTAGTTCTGTTCTAATTCTGTTCCAGTTCTGTTCTAGTTCTGTTTTAGTTCTGTTCGAGTTCTGTTCTAGTTCTGTTCTAGTTCTGTTCTAGTTCTGTTCTAGTTCTGTTCTAGTTCTGTTCTAGTTCTGTTCTAGTTCTGTTCTAGTTCTGTTCTAGTTCTGTTCTAGTTCTGTTCTAGTTCTGTTCTAGTTCTGTTCTAGTTCTGTTCTAGTTCTGTTCTAGTTCTGTTCTAGTTCTGTTCTAGTTCTGTTCTAGTTCTGTTCTAGTTCTGTTCTAGTTCTGTTCTAGTTCTGTTCTAGTTCTGTTCTAGTTCTGTTCTAGTTCTGTTCTAATTCTGTTCCAGTTCTGTTGTAGTTCTGTTTTAGTTCTGTTCGAGTTCTGTTCTAGTTCTGTTCTAGTTCTGTTCTAGTTCTTTTCTAGTTCTTTTCTAGTTCTGTTCTAGTTCTGTTCTAGTTCTGTTCTAGTTCTGTTCTAGTTCTGTTCTAGTTCTGTTCTAATTCTGTTCCAGTTCTGTTGTAGTTCTGTTTTAGTTCTGTTCGAGTTCTGTTCTAGTTCTGTTCTAGTTCTGTTCTAGTTCTGTTCTAGTTCTTTTCTAGTTCTTTTCTAGTTCTGTTCTAGTTCTGTTCTAGTTCTGTTCTAGTTCTGTTCTAGTTCTGTTCTAGTTCTGTTCTAGTTCTGTTCTAGTTCTGTTCTAGTTCTGTTCTAGTTCTGTTCTAGTTCTGTTCTAGTTCAGTTCTAGTTCTGTTCTAGTTCTGTTCTAGTTCTGTTCTAGTTCTGTTCTAGTTCTGTTCTAGTTCTGTTCTAGTTCTGTTCTAGTTCTGTTCTAGTTCTGTTCTAGTTCTATTCTAGTTCTGTTCTAGTTCTATTCTAGTTCTGTTCTAGTTCTGTTCTAGTTCTGTTCTATTTCTGTTCTAGTTCTGTTCTAGTTCTGTTCTAGTTCTGTTCTAGTTCTGTTTTAGTTCTGTTTTAGTTCTGTTCTAGTTCTGTTCTAGTTCTGTTCTAGTTCTGTTCTAGTTCTGTTTTAGTTCTATTCTAGTTCTGTTCTAGTTCTGTTCTAGTTCTGTTCCAGCTCTGTTCTAGTTCTGTTCTAGTTCTGTTCTAGTTCTGTTCCAGTTCTGCTCTAGTTCTGTTCTAGTTCTGTTCTAGTTCTGTTCTAGTTCTGTTCTAGTTCTGTTCTAGTTCTGTTCTAGTTCTGTTCTAGTTCTGTTCTAGTTCTGTTCTAGTTCTGTTCTAGTTCTGTTCTAGTTCTGTTCTAGTTCTGTTCTAGTTCTGTTCTAGTTCTGTTCTAGTTCTGTTCTAGTTCTGTTCTAGTTCTGTTCTAGTTCTGTTCTAGTTCTGTTCTAGTTCTGTTCTAGTTCTGTTCTAGTTCTGTTCTAGTTCTGTTCTAGTTCTGTTCTAGTTCTGTTCTAGTTCTGTTCTAGTTCTGTTCTAGTTCTGTTCTAGTTCTGTTCTAGTTCTGTTCTAGTTCTGTTCTAGTTCTGTTTTAGTTCTGTTCTAGTTCTATTTAAATTGTTTTGTTAACAATTTCCGGAACCATTTCAATTCAATAACAATATGATTTTAATTTCAGGTCACATCTAAATGAATATATAAAACAAAACCATAAACCTTGCAATTCTTCCAAAAACACAACAAAAATTTACATAATTTTACTTAAAAATAACCTCGTTAATATCAATAATAATGACTTTTGTGCAATAAAAATAAATACATTTTGTTATTTTTTTTAGAAAAAAAAGTACCTTTAAACACTTGGTACTGTTTGGCTAACTATAATGCAAGTATGTATGTTCGTCAGTCAGTCCGTATATAAATGGATAGATACAATTATAAGTAATATAATGTCTAACTTAATGACTGTCGGTTTGACGTGATGACTGCCTCCTCCCTGACTATACAAATATGTATAATGAATATATTGTATTTATTTATTGTGTTGATATTCTGTTTATTGCACAACTAGTATTATAGATTGCACTAAATAAACAAATAAATAAATAATAAATAACAAAATATATATTTAACAACAACTACCACAAAATAAACTACAGTGTATAACAAAGTTAAATAGCAAAAAATAAATACAAAATAATAAAAAAACAACATTTTTGCAAAAATTTTCAATGTCAATGTCAGACATTGCCCACAATCAGATAATAAACACCATGTGTACTTTTTGTACGAGAAAATGCAACAACAACCATTGAACGTTGAAAAAAAAAACAACAAATATCAATCAGACAATGCACTTCAAACTCGCCTGGCTGCACAAACAATAGACACAGATAATGCAACCAACAAACGAAGAAAAAAAACGCGAAGGTGTGTTTGATGATATAGTAAATTTGGTGGGAGGAGGAGCGGGAGCTATTTGCCATAGATCAGTGCAAAAAAAAAAGAGACTTTGCAATAGAAATTTCATTATCACTTGCAATCAAATGCAATATAACTACTATTAAATATTATTACGGAGAATGCCAAAGTAAATAGTTACAAATTGTACAAAATGACAACAATAACAACGAAAAGAACAAACAAATAATAGTTGAACAACAAAAATATATTTGTAAAATAATTTCTCTATGTAAAATCTAATGTAAAGTCTAGGCCAGAGGTGAACAAACTTGGAAAGCTCTTGGACTTGCTAAATTAAATGGATCGTATGATCTATAGGGCTAAACGATCGATGCAACTTATTTTTGGTAAGATCTATAGTGAATGGGGATTGTGACGAAATGCCAATGAGAGTTTTATTAAAAACGGAAAAGGATTTATGTAGACAAAACAACAAAACCGGAACTAGAACAGAACTGAACTAGAACTAGAACTGAACTAGAACTGAACTAGAACTGAACTAGAACTGAACTAGAACTGAACTAGAACTGAACTAGAACTGAACTAGAACTGAACTAGAACTGAACTAGAACTGAACTAGAACTGAACTAGAACTGAACTAGAACTGAACTAGAACTGAACTAGAACTGAACTAGAACTGAACTAGAACTGAACTAGAACTGAACTAGAACTGAACTAGAACTGAACTAGAACTGAACTAGAACTGAACGAACTAGAACTGAAACTAGAACTGAACTAGAACTGAACTAGAACTGAACTAGAACTGAACTAGAACTGAACTAGAACTGAACTAAACTGAACTAGAACTGAACTAGAACTGAACTAGATCTGAACTAGAACTGAACTAGAACTGAACTAGAACTGAACTAGATCTGAACTAGATCTGAACTAGAACTGAACTAGAACTGAACTAGACTGAACTAGAACTGAACTAGAACTGAACTAGAACTGAACTAGAACTGAACTAGAACTGAACTAGAACTGAACTAGAACTGAACTAGAACTGAACTAGAACTGAACTAGAACTGAACTAGAACTGAACTAGAACTGAACTAGAACTGAACTAGAACTGAACTAGAACTGAACTAGAACTGAACTAGAACTGAACTAGAACTGAACTAGAACTGAACTAGAACTGAACTAGAACTGAACTAGAACTGAACTAGAACTGAACTAGAACTGAACTAGAACTGAACTAGAACTGAACTAGAACTGAACTAGAACTGAACTAGAACTAGAACTGAACTAGAACTGAACTAGAACTGAACTAGAACTGAACTAGAACTGAACAAGAACTGAACTAGAACAGAACTAGAACTGATTTAGAGCTGAACTAGAACAGTTCTAGAATAGAACTAGAAGAAAACTAGAACAGAACTAGAATAGAACTAGAACAGAACTAGAATAGAACTAGAATAGAACTAGAACATAACTAGAACTGAACTAGAACTGCACTAGAACTGAACTAGAACTGAACTAGAACTGAACTAGAACTGAACTAGAACTGAACTAGAACTGAACTAGAACTGAACTAGAACTGAACTAGAACTGAACTAGAACTGAACTAGAACTGAACTAGAACTGAACTAGAACTGAACTAGAACTGAACTAGAACTGAACTAGAACTGAACTAGAACTGAACTAGAACTGAACTGAACTAAACTAGATCTGAACTAGAACTGGAACTAAATTAGAACTGGAACTGAACTAGAACTGGAACTGAACTGGAACAGAAGTAGCACTGAACTAGAAGTAAACTAGATAAAGTCTGGGACAGCTCTGTATAACATTAAATTAAATTTGCAAATAAACCGAAAATAATTGCATGATATTTAGGGTAATTGCAGAAAATTCATAGATGATGATCTTTAGCTGAAAACTAGTCTAAAATTGAAGAACTTTGGAAAGACTTTAACAAGCTAAAATCACAAACATATTATCTACAGGTACAAATGATCGCAAGGATTCTTTAGAAGCCTTATAAAGTAAGACATGGAGCAGGTGAGTAAAATTGACCATCTGGTCTTATTGGTAACCTGCAAAGTCTGAATAATACAAATTACCAGACTTATGTGAATCACCTATAAAAAAGTCTTTATCACTTCTTTTAACCATTTTCCAATATGTATAGTTTTATTATAGTCTGCCCTATAATGAGCAATAAACAAAAAGTTGCAATTTTATTGAGGGTATTATTAGTATATTATTGATATTTATAACACTATTGTCTCATTATCTGCCGTGCAATACAAGTATCGTATAATACTTTTTTTAAGCCAAATTGACTTTGATGTCTCATTATTTAAACCCTTTTGCACGAGCGATGTCTAGAGTAACTGTCATATGTTGTTGCTATTGTAGTTGTTGTGCCAAAGTAAACAAGGAAGTCTGGGTAGTATCAAAATTACAACAACGTCAAAGTATACACTCGCACGTATGCAGAGTGACTGGCTGCATTGAACTTTTGTAGACATTACAAAAGTCGCATATAACAAATGCGCACAATAAAAACGGTATTTTTTTAACGCGAATGATTTTTATAAAAAAATCGTAATTGGGAAGCTCTTTTTTGTTCTTTAGTTTTTTTTTTTAATTGATCGTAAGATATCTGAAGTAATTGATAGATTTATTAGACAGAAAATTATTAAAGAAATTAACAAGATAAGTTGGATCTACAAAGGAAGTTTGTAATACTTGACTATACTCTATAGTGTCCACTCAAGTCTAGTCTATAATATAGTCTATAGTCTGGGCTATAGTCTAGTCTAAAGTCTAGTCTATAGTCTAGTCTATAGTCTAGTCTATAGTCTAGTCTATAGTCCAGTCTATAGTCTAGTCTATAGTCTAGTCTAGTCTAGTCTATAGTCTAGTCTATAGTCTAGTCTATAGTCTAGTCTATAGTCTAGTCTATAGTCTAGTCTATAGTCTAGTCTATAGTCTAGTCTATAGTCTAATCTATAGTCTCGTCTATAGTCTAGTCTATAGTCTAGTCTATAGTCTAGTCTATAGTAGTCTAGTCTAGTCTATAGTCTAGTCTATAGTCTAGTCTATAGTCTAGTCTATAGTCTAGTCTATAGTCTAGTCTATAGTCTAGTCTATAGTCTAGTCTATAGTCTAGTCTATAGTCTAGTCTATAGTCTAGTCTATAGTCTAGTCTAGTCTATAGTTAGTATTTAGGCTAGTCTATAGTCTAGTCTATAGTCTAGTCTATAGTCTAGTCTATAGTCTAGTCTATAGTCTAGTCTATAGTCTAGTCTATAGTCTAGTCTATAGTCTAGTCTATAGTCTAGTCTATAGTCTAGTCTATAGTCTAGTCTATAGTCTAGTCTATAGTCTAGTCTATAGTCTAGTCTATAGTCTAGTCTATAGTCTAGTCTATAGTCTAGTCTATAGTCTAGTCTATAGTCTAGTCTATAGTCTAGTCTATAGTCTAGTCTATAGTCTAGTCTATAGTCTAGTCTATAGTCTAGTCTATAGTCTCGTCTATAGTCTAGTCTATAGTCTAGTCTCTATAGTCTATAGTCTAGTCTATAGTCTAGTCTATAGTCTAGTCTATAGTCTAGTATATAGTCTAGTCTATAGTCTAGTCTATAGTCTAGTATATAGTCTAGTCTATAGTCTAGTATAGTCTAGTCTATAGTCTAGTCTATAGTCTAGTCTATAGTCTAGTCTATAGTCTAGTATATAGTCTAGTCTATAGTCTAGTCTATAGTCTAGTCTATAGTCTAGTCTATAGTCTAGTCTATAGTCTAGTCTATAGTCTAGTCTATAGTCTAGTCTATAGTCTAGTCTAGTCTATAGTCTAGTCTATAGTCTAGTCTATAGTCTAGTCTATAGTCTAGTCTATAGTTCTAGTCTATAGTCTAGTCTATAGTCTAGTCTATAGTCTAGTCTATAGTTAGTCTATAGTCTATAGTCTAGTCTATAGTCTAGTCTATAGTCTAGTCTATAGTCTAGTCTATAGTCTAGTCTATAGTCTAGTCTATAGTCTAGTCTATAGTCTAGTCTATAGTCTAGTCTATAGTCTAGTCTATAGTCTAGTCTATAGTCTAGTCTATAGTCTAGTCTATAGTCTAGTCTATAGTCTAGTCTATAGTCTAGTCTATAGTCTAGTCTATAGTCTAGTCTATAGTCTAGTCTATAGTCTAGTCTATAGTCTAGTCTATAGTCTAGTCTATAGTCTAGTCTATAGTCTAGTCTATAGTCTAGTCTATAGTCTAGTCTATAGTCTAGTCTATAGCCTAGTCTATAGTCTAGTCTATAGTCTAGTCTATAGTCTAGTCTATAGTCTAGTCTATAGTCTAGTCTATAGTCTAGTCTATAGTCTAGTCTATAGTCTAGTCTATAGTCTATAGTCTAGTCTATAGTCTAGTCTATAGTCTAGTCTATAGTCTAGTCTATAGTCTAGTCTATAGTCTAGTCTATAGTCTAGTCTATAGTCTAGTCTATAGTCTAGTCTATAGTCTAGTCTATAGTCTAGTCTATAGTCTAGTCTATAGTCTAGTCTATAGTCTAGTCTATAGTCTAGTCTATAGTCTAGTCTATAGCCTAGTCTATAGTCTAGTCTATAGTCTAGTCTATAGTCTAGTCTATAGTCTAGTCTATAGTCTAGTCTATAGTCTAGTCTAGTCTAGTCTATAGTCTAGTCTATAGTCTAGTCTATAGTCTAGTCTATAGTCTAGTCTATAGTCTAGTCTATAGTCTAGTCTATAGTCTAGTCTATAGTCTAGTCTATAGTCTAGTCTATAGTCTAGTCTATAGTCTAGTCTATAGTCTAGTCTATAGTCTATAGTAGTCTAGTCTAGTCTATAGTAGTCTATAGTCTAGTCTATAGTCTAGTCTATAGTCTAGTCTATAGTCTAGTCTATAGTCTAGTCTATAGTCTAGTCTATAGTCTAGTCTATAGTCTAGTCTATAGTCTAGTCTATAGTCTAGTCTATAGGCTAGGCTATAGTCTAGGCTATAGTCTAGTCTATAGTCTAGTCTATAGTCTAGTCTATAGTCTAGTCTATAGTCTAGTCTATAGTCTAGTCTATAGACTAGTCTATAGTTTAGTCTATAGTCTAGTCTATAGTCTACTCTATAGTCTAGTCTATAGTCTAGTCTAGTCTATAGTCTAGTCTATAGTCTAGTCTATAGTCTAGTCTAGTCTAGTCTATAGTCTAGTCTAGTCTATAGTCTAGTCTATAGTCTAGTCTATAGTCTAGTCTATAGTCTAGTCTATAGTCTAGTCTATTAGTCTATAGTGTAGTCTATAGTCTAGTCTATAGCCTAGTCTATAGTCAGTAAGCTCGATATCGTAAATTCTCGACCACAGTCTGGTCTATAGTTTGGTCTATAAATATGTTCCAGTCTTCTAGATAGAAAAATTCATTATTCTGCATTGACCTTGACCAAATATACGTCTAATAACAATTATCAATTTCCTCTCTTACGTCTTCAGTTATCTGTAATTTTTTTTCGGAAAATTTCGATAAACAACTAAACATTTATTTATGTTAACTAAATTTCTTATGCGTTTTTATTCTAAAAATATACCAAAAAGATCCATATGCAAAATTTCAAAACATTGCTCGAGCACTTGCAACCATTTTGCCACAATATTTGCACTCATATATTGAATATCATAATAACAAATTTTTAACAATTTTGTATACATACGATGTACTTTAAAAATATTCTTTTGTAGTTGCATAATTTATGTTTATAAATTATTATACAATAAATAACAATTCAATCTACAAGTTTGATAACAATTTGAAACACACACATCACACTCACACACAATTTTGTTTACTTTTCAATACGTTTATGATGAAGTAATTGTACACTTTATATTTGCGTCTTAATAATAATTTTGGTAGGAACAAGCAGTTCTAGTTTTTCATATAAATAAATAAATTATGTGATGCAACGCTATTTATTTCAAACAGCAATTTAATAATTACTTTGTTTTAATACAACAAAATTAATTCTATAGTATAAAAGCTAGTGTATAATACAAATCTGATTGGAGTTGTAATTACTGAAATTACAGAGAGATTTAACAATCAGAATTAAATATTGAATATGATCTGATGACGTTTCTAAAATATTTATTCAATCTTAAGGGAATTGCCTTATAGCTATATAGTCCAGTTCCTTAAACGTATATAGTCTAGTCTATTCTGTAGTCTAGTGTATAGACTATGACTAGACTATGACTAGACTATAGACTAGATTATAGACTAGACTATAGACTATAGACTAGACTAGACTATAGACTATACTATAGACTAGACTATAGACTAGACTATAGACTAGACTATAGACTAGACTATAGACTAGACTATAGACTAGACTATAGACTAGACTATAGACTAGACTATAGACTAGACTATAGACTAGACTATAGACTAGACTATAGACTAGACTATAGACTAGACTATAGACTAGACTATAGACTAGACTATAGACTAGACTATAGACTAGACTATAGACTAGACTATAGACTAGACTATAGACTAGACTATAGACTAGACTATAGACTAGACTATAGACTAGACTATAGACTAGACTATAGACTAGACTATAGACTAGACTATAGACTAGACTATAGACTAGACTATAGACTAGACTATAGACTAGACTATAGACTAGACTATAGACTAAACTATAGACTAGACTATAGACTAGACCTCCGGTGGGTTAGTGGTTAGTGTTCCAGTCTGATAGACCGGAGGTGGTGGGTTCGATTCCCACCTGAGGCACTGGTTAAGGAGCGCACAACAGGCCCGATAGAGGCCTAGGTGTATTGCTTCGGATTTGATGTATATATGTATGTACATCTTCCTTTCAACTAACTAACTAACTAACTAACATAGACTAGACTATAGACTAGTCTATAGACTAGACTATAGACTAGACTATAGGACTAGGACTATAGACTAGACTATATAGACTAGACTATAGACTAGACGATAGACTAGACTATAGACTAGACTAGACTAGACATATAACTAGACTATACGACTAGACTATAGACTAGACTATCACTAGACATAGACTAGACTATAACTAGACTATAGACTAGACTATAGACTAGACTATAGACTAGACTATAGACTAGACTATAGACTAGACTATAGACTAGACTATAGACTAGACTATAGACTAGACTATAGACTAGACTATAGACTAGACTATAGACTAGCATAGACTAGACTATAGGACTAGACTATAGACTAGACTATAGACTAGACTATAGACTGACCTATAGACTTAGACTAGACTATAGACTAGACTATGACTAGACTAGACAGACTATAGACTAGACTATAGACTAGACTATAGACTAGACTATAGAACTAGACTATAGACTAGACTAAGACTAGACTATAGACTAGACTATAGACTAGACTATAGGACTAGACTATAGACTAGACTATAGAACTAGACTATAGACTAGACTATAGACTAACTATAGACTAGACTATATACTAGACTATAGAAACTAGACTATAGACTAGACTATAGACTAGACTATAGACTAGACTATAGACTAGACTATAGACTAGACTATAGACTAGACTATAGACTAACATAGACTAGACTATAGACTAGACTATAGACTAGGACTATAGACTAGACTATAGACTAGACTATAGACTATGACGACTATAGACTAGACTATAGACTAGACTATAGACTAGACTAAGACTAGACTATAGACCTAGACTATAGACTAGACTAGACTATAGACTAGACTATAGACTAGACTATATATAGACTAGACTATAGACTATACTATAGACTAGACTATAGACTAGACTATAGACGACTAGACTATAGACTATACTATATACTAGACTATAGACTAGACTATAGACTAGACTATAGACTAGACTATAGACTAGACTATAGACTAGACTATAGACCAGACTATAGACTAGACATAGACTAGACTATAGACTAGACTATAGACTAACTAGAGACTAGACTATAGACTAGACTATAGACTAGACTATAGACCTAGGACTAGATAGACTAGACTATAGACTAGACTATAGGACTAGACTATAGACTAGACTATAGACTAGACTTAGACTAGACTATAGACTAGACTATAGACTAGACTATAGACTAGACTATAGACTAGAATATAGACTAGAATATAGACTAGACTATACGCTAGACTATAGACTAGAATATAGACTAGAATATAGACTAGACTATAGACTAGACTATAGACTAGACTATAGACTAGACTATATATTAGACTATAGACTAGACTATAGACTAGATTATAGACTAGACTATAGACTAGACTATAGACTAGAATATAGACTAGACTATAGAATAGACTATAGAATAGACTATAGACTAGACTATAGACTAGACTATAGACTAGACTAGACTATAGACTAGACTATAGACTAGACTAAGACAAGACTATAGACTAACTATAGACTAGACTATAGACTAGACTATAGACTAGACTATAGACTAGACTATAGACTAGACTATAGACTAGACTATAGACTAGACTATAGACTAGACTATAGACTAGACTATAGACTAGACTATAGACTAGACTATAGACTAGACTATAGACTAGACTATAGACTAGACTATAGACTAGACTATAGACTAGACTATAGACTAGACTATAGACTAGACTAAGACTAGACTATAGACTAGACTATAGACTAGACTATAGACTAGACTATAGACTAGACTATAGACTAGACAATGACTAGACTAGACTATAGACTAGAACTATAGACTAGACTATAGACTAGACTATAGACTAGACTATAGACTAGACTATAGACTAGACTAGACTACTAGGACTAGACTATAGACTAGACTATAGACTAGACTAGGACTAGACTATAGACTGACTAGACTAGACTATAGACTAGACTATAGACTAGACTATAGGGGTAGACTACTAGACTAGACTATAGACTAGTCGAGTCGAGTCTATAGTCTAGTCTACAGTGACGAATATAGTTTATTCTATAGCCTAGTCTAAAGTCTAGTCTTTAGTCATGTCTATAGTCGATGTTCATAATAATAAATTCTACAGCAGAAGTATATCCCTCTTTCTTTCTCACCCATCCCTTGATCATTTAACACGGCGTTGACCTGTCGTAATAAAATTTGTGGTAGGACATTAAACCACCACACATGTTCATGTGCAGCGACAAAATAACAGTAATTATTGTAACGGAAATCCATTTTATATTGATATAAAATGATAAACAATTTATTTTTTACACATTTTTATTAAACGCCCACATTAAGCGGCCATCGAAGAAGAAGAAGAAACACCCCAGACCACAGTGTTTTTGCCAGCAACCACAACAATAAATTCCCTTGCATTAGTCAGAACGGTTCCACAAGCACGCACTCAGTTGAGTTGAGTCAGACAAAACAGAGTGCAGAGTTGCAAGCAACACAGACTGACAGACACATGACAACAGCAGATATAAGAAATATTTTGCAGGTTCGGTCTGCAAATATTTCGAAGAAAAAACAGATGACTGTTTTTTCCATAAAAATAATTGTTAAAACAACAACAAAGTTTAAAGGGTTAACTTGGTGTGATTAGGGAATGTAAGGGAATTCTCGGGAATTTCTACATTTTTTCCAAAAATGGATTTTTTTTGTAGAAAATAGGTGTCTCTTTTTATAGAAAATGTTGGAATATTTCAGATATTTATGGAAAATTCTCGAAAATTTCCTTTTTTTTAGAAAATTTTCGAATAATTTTTTTTTCGAACATGTTCCAAACTTATTTGATTTTTCGAAAATGTTTCAACTATTTGAAATTCTTTGACAAATTCTTTCATTTGCGAATATTTGCGATAATTTCCGTATTTTTGGGAATTTTCAGGAATTTCTCTTTTCAAATTGACCCTGTTGCATGTGCAACTTCCTTTGCATTGTCCACTCTGTCACTCCACGTAGTACTTGTTGAAAACTCGGTCACGGCCTCCACGTGTACGAGTTTTCTTG
>NW_023994378.1:0-17500 GCF_015586225.1 Lucilia sericata | reverse complement strand
AGGCTTTAGTCTAACATATAGTCTAGTTATAGTCAAGTCTATAGAGTAGTCTATATTATAGTCTATAATCTGGTTCATAGTCTAGCTTATTCTATGGTCTATAATTTAGTCTATAGTCTAGTCCATAGTCTAGTATATGTATAGTACATTTTATAGTCTAGTCTAGTCAAAAGTCTAGTCCATAGTCTAGTCTACTGCAGACTGGACTATAGACTGTCTATCTATCTATTGATAGATATACTATCTATTGCTATTGATCATGACTGAAATACTAATGACTAAGAGAAATTTTCAGAATCTATTTAAAAAATCAATCAATTTTTTAATTTCAGCTTAAACTTCCTATTCTAATTCTCATAAGCAATAAACTAAAGTAAATTTTGACAGATTTATAATCGGGGAATTCCCATTTGTCAAGTGACAAAGCGAAAACTTTTGTTAACTTTTTTTATGGTTAAGTCGTAAATAAGGGCGGCATCTTGTTGGTAAAAACTGCTCGTTTTCCGTTTCGTGAAACTTAATGTAGCATTTCTTTACCCAGGATTGCAATACCATCAAAAGGAATACTACTCCAGATATTAAATTGCTTTAATAATCTGGCAAAAGTGTCGCATAACCTAAATGTCGTACTAACTTACAGATCAGCAATTATGAAGGTTTATAGAACTACAGAACCGCGACGAATGACACTTTTGATCCCAGCATGGGTCTCTCCTAAAAATGATTAGTGTTAAAGATCTTAATTAAATATAGATTAAGAGATATTTTATGAAAAAAAAACTAAAAAACCTAAACTCTATCACATAAAACACTAAACTCAAAATGTCAACATACATAAATCTCTCTCTCCCCACGGAAATCGGAAACGTCATAATTACCGGAGAACTAAATACAGGAAATAAATTAATGAACAAACCGGTTAATTTTAGATTCTTATCTTGTAATATGCTAATCATTTATTTCACACAAAATGTTACTCGGATTCTCTACGTCACTTGATTTTAGTTAAAACTTTAAAATGTTATAATTAGTTAAAGAAATAACCAAAAAAAAAAAAAAAACAAAAACAACCAACCAAAATGTAAACCTGTATAACAAAGGTCAGAAATTTTGATGAGCTCTCAAATACCCAAACGAAAAATAAGAAAGAATAAAAAAAAGAATCAAAAAAGACGTACCCAAAAAAAGAATAAAAAATAAACAGTTGATATCATAATAAAAATTTTATTGAGTAAGTAAACAAAGAAAAATAAAAACGATGATGTTGATGAATAAAATTTTTTGTTCTTGCTGCAGAGGAGTATGTTTTATTTTGTTATAAAGAAGAGTGCGTCAAAAGCCGATTTTATGACAACAAAATACAAAAAAAAAACAAATTTTCAAAATATTCCCCCAAAATAGGTTGTTGTTGTTGATAAAGAGCAACAACAAGGCATTTTTTGGCAACGAGAGAAATTACACACACATACGTATGTATGTACAAATTTAATAAGAATTGTGAGTATACAGAAGCTTTTGACAAGAGTCATACTTACCAGGTATGGAAAAGTTTATTGGCCAGTGCATACTTTGGTCATATTTTAGTCTAACTAACTAACTAACTAACTAACTAACTAACTAAACTACTAACTAACTAACTAACTAACTAACTAACTAACTAACTAACTAACTAACTAACTAACTAACTAACTAACTAACTAACTAACTAACTAACTAACTAACTACTAACTAACTAACTAACTAACTAACTACTAACTAACTAACTAACTAACTAACTAACTAACTACTAACTAACTAACTAACTACTAACTAACTAACTAACTAACTAACTAACTACTAACTAACTAACTAACTACCTAACTAACTAACTAACTAACTACTAACTAACTAACTAACTACTACTAACTAACTAACTAACTACTAACTAACTAACTAACTAACTAACTAACTAACTAACTAACTAACTACTAACTAACTAACTAACTAACTACTAACTAACTAACTAACTAACTAACTACTAACTAACTAACTACTAACTAACTACTACTAACTAACTAACTAACTAACTAACTACTAACTAACTAACTAACTAACTACTAACTACTAACTAACTAACTAACTAACTAACTACTAACTAACTAACTAACTAACTAACTAACTAACTAACACTAACTAACTACTAACTAACTACTAACTAACTAACTAACTAACTAACTAACTAACTAACTAACTAACTACTAACTAACTAACTAACTAACTAACTAACTAACTAACTAACTAACTACTACTAACTAACTAACTAACTAACTAACTAACTAACTAACTAACTAACTACTAACTAACTAACTAACTAACTAACTAACTAACTACTAACTAACTAACTAACTAACTAACTAACTAACTAACTAACTAACTAAACTAACTAACTAACTAACTAACTAACTAACTAACTAACTAACTAACTACTAACTAACTAACTAACTAACTAACTAACTAACTAACTAACTAACTACTAACTACTAACTAACTAACTAACTAACTAACTAACTAACTAACTACTAACTAACTAACTAACTAACTAACTACTAACTACTAACTAACTAACTAACTAACTAACTAACTAACTAACTAGCTAACTAACTAACTAACTAACTAACTAACTAACTAATAACTAACTAACTACTAACTAACTAACTAACTACTAACTAACTAACTACTACTAACTAACTAACTACTAACTAACTAACTAAACTAACTAACTAACTAACTAACTAACTAACTAACTAACTAACTAACTAACTAACTAACTAACTAACTAACTAACTAACTAACTAACTAACTAAGTCTAGTCTATAGTCTAATCTATAGTCCAGTCTATAGTCTATTCTATAGTCTAATCCATAGTCTAGTCTATAGTCTATTCTATAGTCTAGTCTATAGTCTAGTCTATAGTCTAGTCTATAGTCTAGTCTATAGTCTAGTCTATAGCCTAGTCTATAGTCTAGTCTATAGTCTAGTCTATAGTCTAGTCTATAGTCTAGTCTATAGTCTAGTCTATAGTCTAGTCTATAGTCTAGTCTATAGTCTAGTCTATAGTCTAGTCTATAGTCTAGTCTATAGTCTAGTCTAGTCTATAGTCTAGTCTATAGTCTAGTCTATAGTCTAGTCTATAGTCTAGTCTATAGTCTAGTCTATAGTCTAGTCTATAGTCTAGTCTATAGTCTAGTCTATAGTCTAGCCTATAGTCTAGTCTATAGTCTAGTCTATAGTCTAGTCTATAGTCTAGTCTATAGTCTAGCCTATAGTCTAGTCTATAGTCTAGTCTATAGTCTAGTCTATAGTCTAGTCTATAGTCTAGTCTATAGTCTAGTCTATAGTCTAGTCTATAGTCTAGTCTAGTCTATAGTCTAGTCTATAGTCTAGTCTATAGTCTAAGTCTATAGTCCTAGTCTATAGTCTAGTCTATAGTCTAGTCTATAGTCTAGTCTATAGTCTAGTCTATAGTCTAGTCTAAATAGTCTAGTCTAGTCTAGTCTAGTCTATAGTCTATAGTCTAGTCTATAGTCTAGTCTATAGTCTAGTCTATAGTCTAGTCTATAGTCTAGTCTATAGTCTAGTCTATAGCTAGTCTTAGTCTAGTCTATAGTCTAGTCTAGTATCTAGTCTATAGTCTAGTCTATAGTCTAGTCTATATCCTAGTCTATAGTCTAGTCTATAGTCTAGTCTATAGTCTAGTCTATAGTCTAGTCTATAGTCTAGTCTATAGTCTAGTCTATAGTCTAGGTCTAGTCTATAGTCTAGTCTATAGTCTAGTCTATAGTCTAGTCTATAGTCCTAGTCTATAGTCTAAGTCTATAGTCTAGTCTATAGGCTAGTCTATGTCTAGTCTATAGTCTAGTCTATAGTCTAGTCTATAGTCTAGTCTATAGTCTAGTCTACAGTCTAGTCTATAGTCTAGTCTATAGTTTAGTCTATAGTCTAGTCTATAGTCTAGTCTATAGTCTAGTCTATAGTTTAGTCTATAGTCTAGTCTATAGTCTAGTCTATAGTTAAGTCTATAGTCTAGTCTAGTATAATCTAGTATAGTCTAGTCTATAGCCTAGTCTATAGCCTAGTCTATAGTCTATTCTATAGTCTATTCTATAGTCTAGTTTATAGTCTAGTCTATAGTCTAGTCTATAGTCTTGTCTATAGTCTAGTCTATAGTCTAGTTAATAGTCTAGTCTACAGTCTAGTCTATAGTCTAGTCTATAGTCTAGTCTATAGTCTAGTCTATAGTCTAGTCTATAGTCTAGTCTATAGTCTAGTCTATAGTCTATTCTATAGTCTATTCTATAGTCTATTCTATAGTCTAGTTTATAGTCTAGTCTATAGTCTAGTCTATAGTCTAGTCTATAGTCTAGTCTATAGTCTATTCTATAGTCTATTCTATAGTCTATTCTATAGTCTAGTCTATAGTCTAGTCTACAGTGTTATCTATAGTCTAGTCCAAAAGTTTTGTAAAAGTGCTCAATTTTCCAGCTCTGCTCTGATACTGTAATATCGGTGAGTGTGCTAAGCAGGGAATTGTGGGAGCAAGTGTGCGTATATGTTGAAGAGCCGGGTCTAAATAGAATAGTGATTTCTTTAAAGAAAATCCTATTGCTAATATGCGGGGATGAAAAGCATAAAACTATAGGAATTGCTATTACTTTTGTAACTTACTGTATGTAGTTTTTTAATATTGAACAAATTAAACCCTTTCTTGAGCTGTCTAGTTGTGCTAGTAGTAGTAAATACTAATACTATTTTATAGTTAGTTTTTGTTAGATTTATAAAAATTCTTTGCTGCCAACAGCGCTGCCGCTGACCAGCTTTTGTACACAAGCAGCAGTTTTCTGTTGGTTGTGTGAGTGTGTAGGCAATTGGGAAAATAAAACAGAGAGAACTGAAAAAAGCTTTAGTAAGGTTTTAATATATAACCACCTAAAAAAACCCCTACCGCTCCGGCTAATACCCCCTATTATACACACACACACTCAGATACTCTTTTAAATACAAAGACATTTCAATGGGGATTTGTTGTTGTTTATAGAGTGAATGAATTTGTTTTTTTGTTGTAAGAACCAAAAAATACCAGCCATACAGAGAAGCTTTGCTGCTGTCTGTGCACGGTGGTATATTTTATTCTTTTTTAATAACGTTTTTGCCCGTTCGAGTATTTCAAAATTAACTCGCAACGCGTTAACAACAACCTACACAACACACAGTGAAGAAAGTATAAAAATTAGAACTTTTAGAAAATATTAAAGAAAATCTATAATTGATAAATTTTGAATAGAACAATTTGAAAAATATTAAACATTTTTGTAAACAAGAAAAAAGTTTTTGAACAAAAAAATTGCAATTCCTTTAAAAGAAAAACGATCTCATTTTAAAAAAAATTTTCAAAAAATGCCTTAAAGTTTTTTCTTTAAATTATATGTTATTAAATTAAAAAAAAAAATATTAATAAATAAAAAACAAAAGTGCAATTTTCCTAAAGAAAAATTTTCAAGAAATTTTCTATAAAAATAAAGAGAATTTTTTTTTAATAAAAATAGAACAAATTTTAACAAAAAAAAAAAGTTAAAAAAGAACAAGAAAACATTTTGTTTAAAAAAATTTTTTTAAAAACGAAAAATTATTAAAATGTTTTTTAAAAATATAATAAAATAATAAATTTTATTCCAAAAAATATAAAAAAAAAATTATAAAAAAATTATAAAAATAAAAAAATAAATAAATTTATAAATAATTAATAATTTTTTAAAGAAATACTGCAGAAATAAGCAAAAAGTGTTGAAAAAAAAAATTCCAAAATGTTTTTTAAAAATATATTAAACAATTAAAAAAACTAAACAATTTAACAAAAAATAAAAAATTAAAAAAAAAGGATTAAATATAAAAAAAAAGTGTTAAAAAAATTAAACAAATATAAAACAAAACCAGAAACCACAAAAAGTTTAAAAAAGAAAACTTAAAAAAAAATTTAAAAAAAAAATTTAAAAAAAAAAATTAAACAAAAAATATTAATTTTATTACAAAATTTAACACTAAAAACTGTTTTGAAAGAAAAAATTTTTTGTAAAAAAAAATTTTAAAATTTTATAAAAAACAAACTTAAAAAAACATACTTCAATTTCATTAAAAAACAAACAAAAAAAAAACTAAACAATTTAAACAAAGACTGATTTTTCTTTAAGTGTATGAAATACAAAACAACAATTTAAAAAAAAAATACACTAAGAAAAACATATACTAAACAAGAAATTTTAAACTAAATTTTCAAAATAAAAACTTTTTATACTTCCTGCTATACAAAAAACTGAAAAAAGTTTATAACATTAAAAGCTCCCAGCAAAGGATTTTCTACACTGAGAGAAATTACTTAAAGGATTAAACCACAAACAACTAATTGCTCTATAAAGCTGGAAGCTGATAATTCTTACAACATTTACAAAAACCTTCATTTTCAAAGTAAGTCTGAAATTATATATACATAAAAATCCAAAAATCTTCAGGGATTAAAAATACTTTTTTTTTAACGAGATATCTTGATAATCGTAACTATAGATCGAGTACAATTTTGACTATAGTTCAGTCTATAGTCTTGACTATACATCAGTTTATAACCTTGACTCTAGATCAGTCTATAACTTTGTCCTTGGATCAGTCTATAGTCTTTACTATAGATCAGTCTATAGTCTTAACTATACATCAGTCTATAGTCTTGATTATAGATCAGTCCATAACACAGTCCATAGTCTTGACTACAAATCAACCTATGTACCAGACTATAGATCAGCCTATAGCGTCGTTCAATCCACAGTATTGGCTAAAGATCAGTCTATAGTAATGACTATAGATCAGTTTATAGTCTTGACTACAGATCAGTTTATAGTCTTGCCTAAGGGTCAGTCTATAGACTTGACTATGGATCAAGTCTATTGACTATAGATCAGTCTATAATCTTGACTATAGATCAGTCTATAGTCTTGACTATACATCAGTCTATGACTACAGATCAGTTTATAGTCTTGCCTACAGGTCAGTCTATAGACTTGACTATGGATCAGCCTATATAGTCTTGACTATAGATCAGTCTATAGTCTTGACTATAGATCAGTCTATAGTCTTGACTATAGATCAGTCTATAGTCTTGACTATAGATCATTCTATAGTCTTGACTGTAGATCATTCTATAGTCTTGACTATAGATCATTCTATAGTCTTGACTATAGATCATTCTATAGTCTTGACTATAGATCATTCTATAGTCTTGACTATAGATCATTCTATAGTCTTGACTATAGATCATTCTATAGTCTTGACTATAGATCATTCTATAGTCTTGACTATAGATCATTCTATAGTCTTGACTATAGATCATTCTATAGTCTTGACTATAGATCAGTCTATAGTCTTGACTATAGATCATTCTATAGTCTTAACTATAGATCATTCTATAGTCTTGACTATAGATCATTCTATAGTCTTGACTATAGATCAGTCTATAGACTTAACTATAGTCTTGACTATTGATCATTATATTAACTTGACTATAGATCATTCAATAGTCTTGACTATCGATCAGTCTATAGTCTTGACTATAGATCAGTCTATAGTTTTGACTATAGATGAGTTTATAGTTTTGACTATAAATCAATCTATAGTCTTGACTATCGATCAGTCTATAGTCTTGACTATAGATCAGTCTATAGTTTTGACTATAGATGAGTTCATAGTTTTGACTATAAATCAATCTATAGTCTTGACTATAAATCAGTCTATAGTCTTGACTATAGATCATTCTATAGTCTTGACTATAGATCTGTCTGTAGTCTTGACTATAGATCAGTCTATAGTCTTGACTATAGATCAGTCTATAGTCTTGACTATAGATCATTATATTATCTTGACTATAGATCGTTCTATAGTCTTGACTATCGATCAGTCTATATAGTCTTGACTATAGATCAGTCTATAGTCTTGGCTATTGATCAGTCTTTAGTCTTGACTATCGATCAGTCTATAGTCTTGACTATAGATCATTCTATAGTCTTGACTATCGATCAGTCTATAGTCTTGACTATAGATCAGGCTATAGTCTTGACTATAGATCAGTCTATAGTCTTGACTATGGATCAGTCTATAGTCTTGACTATGGATCAGTCTATAGTCTTGACTATGGATCAGTCTATAGTCTTGACTATAGATCAGTCTATAGTCTTGACTACAGATCAGACTATAGTTTTTACTATAGATCTCTCTATAATCTTGACTATAAATCAGTCTATAGTCTTGACTATAGATCTGTCTATAGTGTTGACTATAGATCTGTCTATAGTCTTGACTATAGATCTGTCTATAGTCCAGATTATAGATCACTTTACTCTCTCGACTATTTAAAAAGTGAACATCCCTAATAATAAATACAATGAAAATGTTATAGATTAGTTCAAATCTAATATTCAGCCAACAACAATAGTATTAGGTACGATTCAGTTTAGTCCCGAAAAATCCGGTTTCGCACATATTTCGTTTATAACAATATATGGAACAGAAATAATTTTGTTATTTATCAGAAATTTTATGATTTACAAAAACAAAGCAAAAAAAAAAATCCCAGAATTTTTTCCAACAAGTTCCTTTCTAAATTAAGAAAATTCTTTGAATTAGTAAGCTAAAAAAATAACATACTAACAACAAATTCAATCTAATTTACAACTACAACAACAACCTAGGTCAATATTGTTTATAGTGTGACACATAATAAAAGATTAGACTTAATAATGTAGAAAAGCGAACAAAAAAAAATAAATAAAATAATTTATAAAAAACAAAATATCAACGAGCAAAAGGAAATAGCAAAAAACAGCAACAAAATAAAATTTCAAAAGAGCAAAGAAAAAAATCACAAACGTCATCTAAAAATATAAAAATTATACAAACACACAAAACGTCCAAACCACCCACCACTGACAAACGCAAATCACAGCAACAACAATATATAACACGAGTTTATTTATTCTAATTTAAAATTTCAAGTTTAATGTGAAATAAATTATCAAAACAATGACAACAACACAATAGAAAACATTTTAAAAACAAATTTATAACAATGTATTAGTTTTTTTTTATCACTAACAAAAACCAATACAATAACATCACGTGTAATATTTTATTCTAGTTAATAGTAGATTGTTGTTGTTTTTTTTTTTTTTTTGAGATTCACTCTCGAAACAATCCTATAGATACAATTGCGATTTTTTTTTGCATAGAATTTAATGCGCTCTCTTTTGTTACTAATCGTTTCTAGAGAGAGACAGAGAGAGGGGGAGCGATCGCTCGTTCTTTGCTTAATCAGAAGTTTTTTCGTTTAGAAATAGAGGAATTGTTATTTTGTTTTTATCGAACTTTTAATCATTTCTAAACATTATGCACAGTGGGTCGGAGAATGAAAATAAATGAATATAGTTTTGACCATAGATCAGTCTATAGTCTTGATATATAGTTTTAACTATAGATCAGTCCATAGTCTGGGTTATACATCTATAGTCTCTAGTCTGGACTATAGATCAGTCTATAGCCTGGACTATAGATCAGTCTATAGCCTGGACTATAGATCAGTCTATAGTCTGGACTATAGACCAGTCTATAGCCTGGACTATAGATCAGTTTATAGTCTGGACTATAGATCAGTCTATAGTCTGGACTATAGATCAGTCTATAGTCTGGACTATAGATCAGTCTATAGTCTGGACTATAGATCAGTCTATAGTCTGGACTATAGATCAGTCTATAGTCTGGACTACAGATGAGACTATAGTCTGGACTATAGATGAGACTATAGTCTGGACTATAGATGAGACTATAGTCTGGACTATAGATCAGTCTATAGTCTGGACTATAGATCAGTCTATAGTCTGGACTATAGATCAGTCTATAGTCTGGACTATAGATCAGTCTATAGTCTAGACTATAGATCAGTCTATAGTCTGGACTATAGATCAGTCTACAGTCTAGACTATAGATCAGTCTATAGCCTGGACTATAGATCAGTCTATAGTCTGGACTATAGATCAGTCTATAGTCTGGACTATAGATCAGTCTATAGTCTGGACTATAGATCAGTCTATAGTCTGGACTATAGATCAGTCTATAGTCTGGACTATAGATCAGTCTATAGTCTGGACTATAGATCAGTCTATAGTCTGGACTATAGATCAGTCTATAGTCTGGACTATAGATCAGTCTATAGTCTGGACTATAGATCAGTCTATAGTCTGGACTGTAGATCAGTCTATAGTCTGGACTGTACATCAGTCTATAGTCTGGATCATACTATCGTCTGAAATATAGACTAGTCAGTACTATAGATCAGTCTATCGTATGGACTATAGATCAGTATATAGTCTGGACTATAGATCAGTCAATAGTCTAGACTATAGATCAGTCTATAATCTGGATTATAGATCAGTCTATAGTTTTGACTATAGATCAGTCGATAGTCTGGACTATAGATCAGTCTACAGTCTTGACTATAGCTCAGTCAATAGTCCGTACTATAGATCAGTATATAGTCTTGACTATAGATCAGTCTATAGTCTTGACTATAGATTAGTGTATAGAATAGTCCATAGTCTGTGCTATAGATTAGTCTATAGTCTGTACTATAGATTAGTCTATAGTCTGGACCATAGATTAGTCTATAGTCTGGACCATAGATTAGTCTATAGTCTAGACTATAGATTTGTCTATAGTCTGGACTATAGATTAGTCTATAGTCTGGACTATAGATTAGTCTATAGTCTGGACTATAGATTAGTCTATAGTCTGGACTATAGATTAGTCTATAGTCTGGACTATAGATTAGTCTATAGTCTGGACTATAGATTAGTCTATAGTCTGGACTATAGATTAGTCTATAGTCTGGACTATAGATTAGTCTATAGTCTGGACTATAGATTAGTCTATAGTCTGGACTATAGATTAGTCTATAGTCTGGACTATAGATTAGTCTATAGTCTGGACTATAGATTAGTCTATAGTCTGGACTATAGATCAGTTTATAGTCTGGACTCTAGATCATTCTATAGTATTGACTATAGTCTTGACTATAGATCAGTCTATAGTCTTGTGTATAGATCAGTGTAGTCTTGTCTATAGATCAGCCTATAGTCTTGACTATAGATCAGTCTATAGTCTTGACTATAGATTAGTCTATAGTCTGGACTATATATTAGTCTATAGTCTGGGCTATAGATCAGTTTATAGTCTGGAATATAGATCAGTTTATAGTCTGGACTCTAGATCATTCTATAGTCTTGACTATAGATCAGCCTGGACTGTAGATCAGTTAGAAATTTAATTTTTTGGGAAATTATTTTACCCTTTAACCCACTGTTCTTCATTTTTAACTAGTCATTGAACATTAAGTAATCAATGCTATTCTTGCATTCTATGCTCTACCTCTCGTTCTCTCTCTCTCTTTCGCTGCCTGAACAGCTTTTATTTTAGCTTAGAACAATTTTCTTTTTGTGAGCACAATTTAGTTAAAGAGCAACTGCTCAACTAATATTCATTCATTAATTAGTAGAATTTTAACTAAAAACATCTTAGAGGTTTCAGTGCTTTTTTTCAAATATTTGTTATCAATATTGAAATTCAAAATCATAGTAATATAAACGCAATTTAATAGGAAAAGTAAATAATTCTGGGAAAAGAAACTGCAAGTTAAATAAAAAATAATTAAATTACAAAAAAAAATAAATATTTATTTTGATTTGTCATATTTGTGCAAAAAAAAAATACTCAAATAACTAAAAACATTGAAAACTGAAATAAAATAGAAATTTTCAAAATCTGAACAGATTTCAAATAGTTTATGGTAAGTTTTTTTGAAATTTAGTAAACAATTTCTTACAGTGTATGTAATTTCAGTTTATGTATTTTAAATTAAATATAGAAAACCACAAACTTGTCAAATGACGTAAATGGCTAATATTTCTCTCATAGATTTTATGACAGCGGTCATAATCACATTACAAATTAAGACATATTGTTCAAATGTTTGTAGAAAATCTGACATATTACTTGTTGTTAAAACAAATGAAACTGAAATTTTTAATTGATCTTTTATAACTTTCGATATTTTGAGAAAAGATCGCCTGTTTTGACATTCTTGTCTTCTTCGAAAAAATTTTTCTTTCTGTGTTTAATATTTGATTTAATAATTTCTCTTTTAAATTTCAAAACCGCATAATTCTTGGAAAACATATTATGTTCTTTTTATAAACAAATAAATGTGTAGAATCACATACATTGTTGCTTATTTTTTGTAGATTAATATGACATAAAGGGTTTTTTCCACTCATAAAGTTTAGATTCTATTTTGAAACCAAAAACAACATAAAATCCCAATAAATTCTACATATAACACGATTTTCTAGAATATAGTAAAACTGTAAAGACTATAAACTGATCAATAGGCAAGACTATAAACTGATTTATAGTAAAGACTACAGACTGATCTGTAGTCAAGAATATAGACTGATCTTTAGTCAGAATTATAAACTAATCGATAATCAAGATTGATCTATAGTTAACACTATAGACTGATCTCTAGTCAAGACTATAGACTGATCTATAGTCAATACTATAGACTTATCTATAGTCAAGACTATAGACTGATCTATAGTAAAGACTATAGACTGATCTATAATCAAGACTATAGACTGACTATAGTCAAGATTATAGACTGATCTATAGCCAAGACTATAGACTGATCTGTAGTAAAGATTATACAGTGATCTTTAGTCAAGACTATAGACTGATCTATAGTCAAGACTATAGACTGATCTATAGTCAAGACTATAGACTGATCTATAGTCAAGTGATCAGAGTGATATTTAGTCAAGTCTATTGAGTGATCTATAGTCAAGACTAAAGAATGATCTATAGTCAAGACTATATACTGATCTATAGTCAAGACTTTAGACTGATCTATAGCCAAGACTATAGACTGATTTATAGTCAAGACTATAGAGTGATCTATAGTCAAGTCTATAAACTGATCTATAGTCAAGACTATAGACTGATCTATAGTCAAGATTATAGATTGATCAATAGTCAAGACTATAGAATGATCTATAGTCAAGACTATAGAATGATCTATAGTCAAGACTATAGAATGATCTATAGCCAAGACTATAGACTGATCTGTAGTCAAGATTATAGAGTGATCTTTAGTCGAGGCTATATACTGATCTATAGTCAAGACTATAGACTGATCTATAGTCGAGACTATAGACTGATCTATAGTTAAGACTATAGACTGATCTATAGTTAAGACTATAGACTGATCTATAGTTACGACTATAGACTGATCTATAGTCTAGAATATAGACTGATCTATAGTTAGGACTATAGACTGATCTATAGTCAAGAATATAGACTGATCTATAGTCTAGAATATAGACTGATCTATAGTTAAACTATAGACTGATCTATAGTCTAGAATATAGACTGATCTATAGTTAGGACTATAGACTGATCTATATACAAGATTATAGACTGATCTATAGTCAAGACTATAGACTGATCTATAGAAAAGACTATAGGCTGAAATATACACAAGACTATAGACAGATCTGTAGTCCGGAATATGCACTGATCTATATATAGTCAAGACTATGGACTGATCTATAGTCATGACTATAGACTGATCTATAGTTAAGACTGTAGACTGATCTATAGCCAATAGTGATCTATAGTCAATACTACAGACTATTCAAGACTATAGACAGATCTATAGTCAAGACTATAGACTGATTTATAGTCAAGACTATAGACTGATCTACAGGCAAGACTAAAGATAGTCAAGACTGATTTATATCTAATTCTATAGACAGATCTGTAGTTAAGACTATAAACAGATCTATAGTTAAGACTATAGACAGATTTATAGTTTAGACTATAGAAAGATCTTTAGTGAAGATTATAGACTGATATATAATCAATACTATAGACCAATCTATAGTCAATGCTATAGACTATTCTATAGTCAAGACTATAGACTAATATAGTCTAAACTATTGACTGATCTATAGTCAAGTTTATAGATTGACCTATAGACAAGACTATTACTTCCCTAGACATGCCCCATAAAACCTTAAAAAAATTCCTAACAAATAATTTTTTTAATTTCATTTCATAACTGAACTTTGATTTCAATTATTTACTTAAAGTAAATACAATTACTTTTCTTAAGTCCTCCGTAAACCTACCATAAACCCTATCACGTTGTTATTTTCTAGGGGTAAAGCCCCGTCAACAAAATTCATTCATTTAAAAAATCAAGCTACTGAAAAAAAAGTGTTATCAGAGAAAAATGTTAAAATACCTCAACTCAAGGTCAACATGGAGCAAATATTAATAACAACAAAAAATTTTTAATTTTTTTTTAAATTTATAACACGATGAAAAAAAAACTAAACATTACAAAGCAAAATTTTAAAATATCTAAACAGAATTTTTGGGCAGGAAATAGATTAGAACCGAAAAAAATACCAGCAGCAGCACTAATAAAAAAAAATAACTTGCGAAAGCATAGGAGGGTCAAAACAAAAGTTTAAACAAATAAATATTTCCACAAATTACTATACTTGGCATTTCACTGCCAACCCTCGTTGAGTCATAAAAAAAAACGTTATATAAATATTTTGGTTATAAATTTTTTTCGCCGATAACAAAAAAATTTTTTTTTTGTTAAATAAACATTAGACTTTAACATCAATTTGTTTACTTTGCTTTAGTGGACCTAATACGTTTTTGCTTCAAAACGAGGGGCCGGAGTCTTCTTTTATATAAAACTCAGGAAATTTTTGTTTCAATAATAATCTTTAACTAAATTGCTGATAAAAAAATGAAGAAAATCTAAAATAAACTACCCCAACATAAATTTCAACAAGTCAGTCAAATAAACTGGAAATAACTGCATACTACCACGCCATATTTTCAGATTGAGCAACCTGATTCTATTCTAATGTTTAGGTTTACACTACTTTAATAATTAGAAAAAAAATTTTTTTTTCTAATCAGTAATTAATGTTTTATTTTGGAATATTTTCTCTGTTTAATGATAATAAATAAAAACAATTTTTAATGGCAAAAAAAAAAACAATAAAAACAATAACAAGATATGAAATTTATTTTTAAAATATTTTCTTGTGTGACTTCGTAGTGTCACGTATTTAAGATATAATCAGAGAAAATTAGGGAATTGTATTCTACTAGATTTGATAAGTTTGAAAATTTTAGAACGTGAAAATAGGCTCGTGTTTTCCTTTATTAATTAAAAATCCATGAATATTGACTGATAGCAGTAGATCGTTATATAGTAGATCAGCGCCCTAATTACTTTAAACGATATCAATCGTAATATAAATACCGTAGATCAGTCTTTCGTCTGAATTATAGATCAGTCTTGAGTATAGATCAGCCTAATGAATTGACCATAGATCAAACTATAGTCTTGACTATAGCTCAGTCTATAGTCTTGACTATATATCAGTCTATAATCTTGACTATAGATCAGTCTATAGTCTTGACTATACATTAGTCTACAGTCTTGACTATAGATTAGTCAATAGTCTTGACTATAGATCAGTCTATATTCTTGACTATAGATCAATCTCTAGTCTTGACTATAGATCATTCTATTGTCTTGACTATAGATCATTTCATAGTATTGACTATAGACTGATTTATAGCCTCGACTAAAGATCAGCCTATAGCCTTGTATATAAATCAGTCTGCAGTCTTGGCAATAGATCAGTCTATAATCTTGATTATAACTCAGTCTAGTCAAGATTAGTTTATGGTCTTGAACATAGATCATTTTATAGTCTTGACTATAGATCAGTCTATAGTCTTTTCTATAGACTGATCTATAGCGTTGACTAAAGATCAGTCTATAGCCTTGTGTATATAGATCAGTCTATAGTCTTGACTATAGATCAGTCTATAGTCTTGACTATAGATCAGTCTATAGTCTTGACTATAGATCAGTCTATAGTCTTGACTATAGATCAGTCTATAGTCTTGACTATAGATCAGTCTATAGTCTTGACTATAGATCAGTCTATAGTCTTGACTATAGATCAGTCTATAGTCTTGACTATAGATCAGTCTATAGTCTTGACTACAGATCAGTCTATAGTCTTGACTATAAATCAGTCTATAGTCTTGACTATAGATCAGTCTGTAGTCTTGACTATAGATCAGTCTATATTCTTTACTATAGATCAGTCTATAGTCTTTACAAGATCAGTCTATAGTCTTGACTATAGATCAGTCTATAGTCTTGACTATAGATCAGTCTATAGTCTTGACTATAGATCAGTATATAGTCTTGACTATAAATCAGTGTATAGTCTTGACTATAGATCAGTCTATAGTCTTGACCATAGATCAGTCTATATTCTTGACCATAGATCAGTCTATAGTCTTGACTATAGACTGATCTATAGCCTCGATAGCCTCTTAACTATAGATCAGTCTATAGTATTAACTATAGATCAGTCCATAATCTTAACTATAGATCAGTCTATAGTCTTGAATATAGAACAGTCTATAGTCTTGATTATAGTTCAGTCTACGGTCTTGACTATAGTTGAGTCTATAGTCTTGGCTATAGATCAGTCTGTAGTCTTGACTATAGATCAGTCTGTAGTCTTGACTATAGATCAGTCTATATTCTTTACTATAGATCAGTCTATAGTCTTTACTATAGATCAGTCTATAGTCTTGACTATAGGTCAGTCTATAGTCTTGACTATAGATCGGTCTATAGTCTTGACTATAGATCAGTCTATAGTCTTGACTATAGATCAGTCTATAGTCTTGACTATAGATCAGTCTATAGTCTTGACTATAGATCAGTCTATAGTCTTGACTATAGATCAGTCTATAGTCTTGACTTTAGCTCAGTCTATAGTCTTGACTATAGATCAGTCTATAGTCTTGACTATAGATCAGTCTATAGTCTTGACTATAGATCAGTATATAGTCTTGACTATAAATCAGTGTATAGTCTTGACTATAGATCAGTCTATAGTCTTGACCATAGATCAGTCTATATTCTTGACCATAGATCAGTCTATAGTCTTGACTATAGACTGATCTATAGCCTCGATAGCCTCTTAACTATAGATCAGTCTATAGTATTAACTATAGATCAGTCCATAATCTTAACTATAGATCAGTCTATAGTCTTGAATATAGAACAGTCTATAGTCTTGATTATAGTTCAGTCTACGGTCTTGACTATAGTTGAGTCTATAGTCTTGGCTATAGATCAGTCTGTAGTCTTGACTATAGATTAGTCTATAGTCTTGACTATAGATCAGTCTATAGTCTTGGCTATAAATCAGTCTATAGTCTTGACTATATATCAGTCTATAGTCTTAAATATAGA